>NW_007730046.1:90332-100157 GCF_000696425.1 Galeopterus variegatus
AAACATTCCTTCTCCCTCCAGCAGCTTCTCAGTAACTTTACATATCAATCAGTAACTTGTCAGTCTTTGAGCCAGCATCCTTGCTGTGTTACAATTCTTATCTTGCAACAGAGACTCAATAGCCTGGAGAAAATTTACTGTTCTTTGCAAGGTCAATATTCGAAACTGCAAGGCTTTGGAAAACCAGGCCCTGTGAAGTATATTTGCTTTATGAATCCTCTACACCTTTTTCAGCTAGTTCATTGTTGGAGTATAAAAACACTACTGATTTTTGTATATTGACTTTGTATCCTGCAACTTTGCTGAATTTGTTTATCAGCTCTAAGAATTTTTGGTACAGTCTTTATGTTTTTCTATATATAGGATTATGTTTGATAATAGCCAGTCTAACTGGGGTGAGATGATATCTCAATGTGGTTTTAATTTGCATTTTCCTGATGATTAGTGATGGTGAGCATTTTTTCATGTACCTGTGTTTTTCAGAAATGTCTATTCAGGTCCTTTGCCCATTTTTTAATCAGATTTTTTGGTTTTTGGGTTTTTTTGTTGTTTTTTTTTACTAAGTCATTTGAGTTCCTTGTATAATTAGAATATTAATCCCTTGGCTGATGCATAGTTTGCAAATATTTTCTCCCATTCTGTGGGCTTTTTGCTCTATTGATTGTTTCCTTTGCCATGCAGATTTTTAGTTTGATATAATTCCATTTCTTTATTTTTTCTTTTGTGGCCTGTGTTTTTGGGGTCTTATTCATAGAATCTTTGCCCAGTTCTACATCTTGAAGTGTTTCCCCTATGTTTTATTCTAGGAGTTTTATAGTTTCAGGTCTTATATTTAAGTCTTTAATCCATTTTTGAGTTGATTTTGGTATATGGCAAGAGGCATAGATCTAGTTTCACTCTTCTATATATGGATGTCCAGTTTTCCCAGCACCATTTATTGAAGAGCTGTCCTTTCCCCAATTCTTGGTGCCTTTATTGAAGATCAGTTTGCCATAAGTATGTGGATTTCTGGGTTCTCTGTTCTGTTCCATTGGTCGGTGTGTCTGTTTTTATGGCAGAACCATGCTGTTTTGCTTACAAAAGCTTTGTAATATAAGTTGAAGCCAAGAAGTATAATGCCTCCAGCTTTATTTTATTTTTATTTATTTATTTATTTTTTTACTCAGGATTGCTTTGGCTATCCAGGGTCCTTTGTTGTTCTACATGAATTTTAGGATGGATTTTTCTATTTCTGTGAAGAATGTCGTTGGTATTTTTGATGGGGATCACACTGAATCTGTGGATTGCCTTGGGTAATATGGACAATTTCACAATGTAATTCTTCCAGTCCATGAACATAGAGTGTCTTTCCATTTGTGTCCTCTTTAATTTCTTTCAGCAGTCATTTGTAGTTCTCGTTGTAAAGATCTTTCATCTCCTTGGTTAAATTTATTCCTAGGTATTTTATTTTTTTGATAGCTATTGTAAATGGGCTTGCTTTCTTGATTCCTTTTTGTTGCTTTGCCTCCCACGGATTTGTCACCCCTTTTCCCCTGGGCAACAGAGCTGCCAAAGATTACTCAAAGCCCATCTCTTTTGAGCAGTGAGATGCCCCAGAAAGGGTTAATATCCCAGAACCCTCAAGAGCAAGGCATTTCTTCCATTTGGGAAATTAACCATGAATTGGGGTTCTCTTCCTGCATTTAGTCTACAGACCAAGAAGTTACAGGAAGAGACATAGATGGGGTTTGGCTAAGTACAGTTTAACAAGTGTTACAATAGAAGCTGGTAACATTCAGTAAAAATAAGTCAGATGACATTCTGTTAGGCAATTAAGTGATCCACTAACAAAGGCTTGATTTAGCAAACATTCCTTCTCCCTCCAGCAGCTTCTCAGTAACTTTACATATCAATCAGTAACTTGTCTGTCTTTGAGCCAGCATCCTTGCTGTGTTACAATTCTTATCTTGCAACAGAGACTCAATAGCCTGGAGAAAATTTACTGTTCTTTGCAAGGTCATTATTCGAAACTGCAAGGCTTTGGAAAACCAGGCCCTGTGAAGTATATTTGCTTTATGAATCCTCAACACCTTTTTCAGCTAGTTCATTGTTGGAGTATAAAAACACTACTGATTTTTGTATATTGATTTTGTATCCTGCAACTTTGCTGAATTTGTTTATCAGCTCTAAGAATTTTTGGTAGAGTCTTTATGTTTTTCTATATATAGGATTATGTCATCTGCAAGCAGGGACAATTTGATTTCCTCTTTTCCAGTTTGGATGTCCTTTTTTTCCTTCTTTTGCCCGATTGCTCTGGCAAGTACTCCCAATATTATGTTAAATAGGAGTGGTGAGAGTGGTCATCCTTGTCTTGGTCCTGTTCTTAAAGGAAAAGCTTTTCTAGCTAACAAATTTGAGTCATGTGTGTGTGTGTGTATGCATGTATACATATGTGCATGTGTATATGTATATGTGTGCATGTATACAAGTGTACATGTGAATGTGTGCATGTATACATGTGTACCTGTGTATGCGTATATGCTTACATATATGCATGTATATATGTATATGTGTGCACATGATATACACACATAAGCTGTGAGGAAAATAGAGTAGTTTAGTCAGGCCCCCTTGCCTCAGGTTTGGCTGGGTGTGGTACAGCACATCCTTTGTAAACAAGCTGTAGAGTTAGTGAGTAGAGTTAGTGTGCATGCATGCCCATGTATCTTTTGGCTTGTTGCTATTTTTTGTGTGCTCTTTGGTGTGTGAGGCAGTGGCTCTGAACGGCTGGTCAGCAGAGCTTGCATCTAGAAATAAAGCCTGTTATTTCTTCACCCATGGCTCCAAGGACCTTTTCCTGTTACCTAGCTCATAGGCCTGCATGTTAAGGGTTTGTGACCCAGTCTGGACAATAGGCTTGAGGGGTCTGTGAGCTCCAGACCCAGCCCTAGCACTACAGATGCATACAAAAATAAATGAGAGACTGAAAAACAAAACAAATCTATGGGGAGGGAATGGAAGTTGACGGGGAGAATGGTGGGAAAAGCCAGAATTTTCTCTGTGCATGACTGAATTTTTTAATCCTTTCAATAAGAATATATTCATGGAAAACATATAACATTGTCAAAAACAAAAGTTGGCAGATAAGTTTGAAAATACCAAAAAAGACAACAAAGAAAATTAAAATCACTTCCAATCCCATAGTAACCTTTCTTGAATGAAAATCTGATCATGATATGCTGTCATCAATGATTCCCTATCTCCTCCATAATAAACTGCAAATGCCTCAGAATATGGTATTTATGTCCTTGTTTCTCCTGAGCTTCACATTCTACTCTGCTCCAGCCAGTAAACTCACATCTGACCAGAATTTGGAATTTCCTGTATACACCCTGCTTTTCTTTCTCACTCAAATATACTCTCCCACCTTTGTCTGGCTGGCAAACTCTTGCTCACACTTTATTCCCCTCTCTGTTCCAACATGAAAGTACTTTTGATAATGTTTTTCTCTCGTAGTGTTAGTTTGTCTCCTCTGCTAGATCACCAGCAGTTGAGGAAAGGGACTGCTCAGTTCCTGTTCCTACTCAACTACCCAGTGACTAGAACAGGAATTAGCTCATGGTGGGGCACACACTGATGCTGAATAAATGAATGCATGAAGGAATGCATGAAAGCAATGAAGAAGCAACACAAGAATATAGGGATTGCTGAGCAGCAGCAGCAGTGGAGGCTCAGCTTGGAAACTACTACATTCCACTGCCCTGAAGTTGACTCGGTTTGCTACTTACTCTCTCAAGATCCCTGGAGAGCAGAAATGGAAAAGGGGGGTAAGAGCACCAGGGAAGGTTGGATGTGAGAGGAGTGAAGATCAAGGAGCAGGCCTCACTCTGGAGTGGTGCTGAGCACATGGTTAAGTGGCTGGCTGGGGCTGAGGTGGGGGGATGCGGGTGATGTAAGTTAGGATGTGAGACAGTTCAGACATTTCAGACATTCTCTCCCAAAGTAGGTTCCAAAGTAAGCAAACAGGTATTTATGCAGGGGAGAAAAGTCCTCCAGTGTCAAATATTTGGGAAACACTGGATTAAATAAAGGTAGAGATAATTCTTAGTAGCAAGATTTCTCAGAGCCTTGAATTTGGTAAAGCACTTTATGTATCTTCAATAGCAGGATGCCATACCAATTTTTACCAAACATATTTAACCTAATATATTAGTTTGCTAGGGCTACTGTAAGAATGTACCACAAACAAGGTGGTTTAAACAACAGACATTTATTATCTCACAGTTTTAGAGGCTAGGGATCTTAGGTCAAGGTGTCAGTGGGTTTGGTTCCTTCTGAAAGCTGTGAGAAGTAATCTCTTCCATGTCTGTTTCCTAGCTTCTGGTGATTTGCTGGCAATCTTTGGCTTTCCTTGGCTTATCAAATCACCCTGCTCCCTACCTTCGTGTTCACATGATGTTTTCCCTGTGAGGATATCTGTCTCTATATCTCCACTTTTTATGACACCAATTATATTGGATTAGGGGTCCACCCTACTTCAACATGACCTCATCTTCACTTACTAATTACAGCTGCAACAAACCTATTTCCAAATGAAATCACATCCTGAGATACCAGGGATTAGGACTTCAACATATGAATTTGGAAGAGACAAGATTATATATCACGAAGTTTGGCTGACGAAGTGAGCTAAAGATAGGGGGCCTCATTCACGGCATTGCTAGAATGCACTGGCAGTCTAAGAAAGGTGATATTGTGATGGCAATTTTACAATTGAGAAAACAGAGCTTATCCCTAAGACACTTGCCCTAAATGACCAAATGGTGATTCAAACCAAGGTCTGTCTCACTACAAAATCACCTTTCTCTCCACCCCAACATGCTGCTTCCCAAAAGAATTTTTCCACTCCTCACTAATGCCTAATCCATACTGAAAAGTGCATGAGATTTGAAACAAAGCAAAGGCAGTGAGGCTTCCTTCTCATTGTTGAAATAAATCTGTTTAATGCATATGAAGCACTCCTGGTTAAATGTTTACCTTTTGAACCTCACGCTAAAGGAAATGGTTTCCTGAAGCTTTGGCTAATCTTTTAGCAAAACTGTCAAACTAAAAACTTGGGTGGCTCTTGATGAGGATTTTAACTGCACTATTGATTATAGTGCAGCTAGAAACCATTTTCAGGCTTATCTTCATATGATTTAATTGACATTGAGAGGTATTTTAATTGAAACGTTAGACTTCCTCAGTAGAACTACCCTTTGTTTCTAGCAAGGCAATCTAGCTTTTATGCTTTTAATCGCCATCTGTTGTTCAATAAATGTCAAATTGTTCCTAATGGTCTCTCTAAGCATAGGGTTGTTTTTTTTTTAATTTGCTTTTGTACTCAGTGTTCGTTATGGGCAAATGAGTCCTTGCCATAAAAGAGTGCCATTTCTCACAGTGCTTCAGTCCCGTTAGAAGGAAAAAGTGATTAGAAATAAAGAGACAAGAGAAATGCTTCTTTTTTTTTTTTAAATTCTTCTCAGCAGTGGAAAGATTTAGAAAGTATATAAAAATGTTTCCTCTCAGTAGTGAGGAAACTACTCACTCAAAGCATAAAAGTCCCATTCAAAGCATAAAAGGAGCAGAGACCTCCAAAGAATCTTTGAGTCACTTGAACCATCTGAAATGACAGAGGCTAATACACAAAAGAAGGTAAGTGAGGGAAAAGTTCACTGGATACGGCCAAGTTCAAGATGTACAAAGGAGCTCTTGACTTCATAAGCCAACAGACAGCTTTTCTCACCTATGAGTATTTTATAAGGATAACACAGAAGCCCCACTGGAACCCCATGGCCTCCCAATGGACTCAGAGCCAAACCAGCCACTCTCCAGAGGTGGAGAAGTTGGCCACTGACTTCAAATGATGATCAGTAATGAAAGAGAAGAGACCCTCCCTAGGGAGAGGCAGAAAATGACTACAAGAGACACATGAGTTTTTTGCTCTTCCTTGTTAGCTTCTTGACACTGAACATCCCTCCATGAAAAGTCATCTAAATAACCAAAAGACATGGGCTCTTTGGAGCCCTGGAGAGCCCTACAGAAAGGATTATGTGGCTGCTGGGAAAGGGCTGGGGAGCATTCATTGAGTGAGACTTATGTGTATCAGGTCCCAATCAGATTTCTAACCAAGAAGTATGCTTGATTGCTTGGATCAGGGTTTAAAATATTCCCTAAGGGCTGGGAGAAGTATATTCTAAGAGGTAATTAAAATTGGTTGAAATACAGGGCTATAAATGGGGGACTGGTGTGATTTTATACGAAACAGATCATAATTCACCATTCTAATGACTTTTTCTTTGGAGAAGGTCAGCAAAGCGATTAACAAGGGAAGTGGGCATGCAGAGCTCTCCATCCCAGACTGTGACTGAACTTTGAACAAAGTACCTCCGACAGAATTCTGGCTCTAATTATCTGGGCCGGTCACCTTTTCTCAAGAGCAAATGCTGAGAGGCGCTAAATGGGCAGTCGGGTTTCTGACCGCCCTTCTGCACTTTTCCAGCTCCCTTCCCCCAAAGGGACAAGAATAAAGATGTTGACAAGTTCATTTTTTTCAGGAGCTGGGGCCAAAACTACAGTGATTGGTTACAAAGATTAAAGTTCCCCAGACCCAGGTGTAATTTCCCAGATAAAAAAAGAGAGATGAGGCTTAACAGCACTCCCTCTATCAACCTGTCCCCCACCCTGAGACACATGTAAATGCCCCAACATGGACCACAGGGCACAATGAGATTCAGAAGGGGACCCCGTCCCCAGTGCTCCAATTTGAAAACATAAGGCTGGATAATTTCAAAATAAGCCCACTTCTCCATTGCTGCTGTGTGCTATTTGTGTACACATCTATTTTGCTCACTAAGTTTAAATGAAGGTCAGAAAATGTGCCTATTTATTTTTGTTTCCCCACTCCCTATTCTTCAAACTCAAATTAGTGCCTAGAACCTCAACAAGTGATTGTCAAATTCAAAAAATTATAAATTAGAAGTTTTCAGAAGGGCAGCTTTGAGTTCCCTCCAAATTCTCCTGCTCTCCTACAGTCGACTCCAGAAATTTTGTGGGGGCTGGGGAACAGAGTATTCCACTCGACTCCTTTCTGCTTTTTCTAGAGATCCAGCATCCATTCTATTCTTTTGTTCTTCTGGGATACACTATTGACTCTGGGTGAACTTGACCCAGGCCTCTCCTGGAAGCCCAGAGCCCAGATAACTACCAGGGTCAGTGTCAACAAAACCACATATCTAGCTGCAGCTCCCCCAGGTGCCCTCACCAAATTAAACTATTTCGTCCTGGATTGGGGACTTGAAGTGCTGTCAAAAGTCAAAATTGTGAGGGACAGGTGAGAAATACGTCTTCGGGCCACTACACTTTCCTTACAGTATCATTACTCCTTCAATAATGATTACTCCAATAATGTCCTATATTTATATATGTATTATAACGGCCCATGTATGATTATATATATCCTATGATTATACAAGTCCAACATTTTCTTTGATTCCAGCATTAGATCCTGTTACATTTATGTTGGACTTAATTCTTGTTACTCTGAGCTTTGAAAAACTTGGGGAATGAATGGACGTCATCTCCTAGCCCAGCTCCCTCACATCAGTGGCACTCCCAGCCTTGGATTCCAGCTTCCCAGGCACACCCATGTCCTGCTTCAGCTCACCTGAGGTCTGTTCACGTACTGAACCCCTGGTTCTGGACACCACGCAGTCACATTCTAGGGGCGGTTCTGTGTAACCAAGGTAATAACACATTGCCTTAATGACTCTTCAAAGATGTTTATTGTGAGAGTTCACCAGAACAGCTTTTCCAGCCCTCCTGCTATTAAGAATTCTAAAGGTTAAGGCCTCCAGTAAACTGTGATTAGAAAAAAATCAACGGAATAACTGCATGATCACCCGCTATATTTAGCAGGCTAGTGATTTCCAGAGCAACCTGGCGTTTCTACCCTGCAGCCTTCTTCAGTCCCTCAGGAAGTCTCCTGGTCAGAACATGTAATGCTTTTCCAGCTCAGCACCTGGAGCAGGGCTAACAGTCCAAAATATCTCAAAATATCTCAGCATCTAATATAATAAAAGGGACTTCAACCCCAAAAAGAGAGAGAGAGAAAATGACTAACTATAAAATGGCTGGGTAAGGTAGTGCTGGCTTATAAAGTGAAACTGTTACATAAAATTCCACCCAGTCTTTTTGTTCCCTTAGGTTCATGTAAGATACAGCCCCATTCCTTAAGTCACTGAAGACCTGGTAGCAAGTGGTCTGTCATGTCTTAAAGTGACTCAGGGCTCCTCTTTCTGTGGTTTTTCTGTCCTCCTTGAAACCACTCTCTCTCTCTTCCAATGCTGTTCTGTTCTTCCCCCCCTCGAAAAAATGTTACTTGTCAAGAAGTCTGTCATTTACACCTCAGGGTGCCCTGGAATTCACTTATGGGAGGAAAGAAAAGATTATTCAAATAATAATAGCTAATACTCATTTATTATTTACCACATGCCAGCAACTATTTTAGGTGCACCATACCTATTAATATATCTAAGTCTCACAACCACCCATTGAGATACTTTGTTATTATTCAACTCCCATTTTACAGAGGAAGAAAACTGAGGCACAGAGAGGCTAACAAACTTGCCCAAGGTCACACAGCTAGCAAGTGGCTATGAACCCAGGAAAACTGGGTTGGAACCCAGGAAGACTGACTCCAAAATCCATGCTCCCAACCTCTGAACTATTCTACCTTTCTAAAACATTTCACCACCACCAACTTTCACTTTTCAGAGAAGACTAGAACACAGTGGATGTTAAGTCTGGTCCATTAGAAGGACATTTGGGTCCTGCCTGCATTCTAGCTGTGCCTGTTTGGAACCTATGGATCATGGTCACCCAGAAGAAAATGGAGACAGAACAGGGACAAGCAGGTTTTCTGAGTTATAAAAGGAAACTGTGAGAGCTGCTCATGGGGGCTTTCAGATCTACTTTCTCTGCCCCCAGGATTTCATCATGGGAGAGGAGGCAGGGCTCTGGGACACCCTGGTTTTCACCAGCAGAGCGCCACTTTTAGCTGCCTTGCACACTGGGTGTCTGAGTAGGATTTTGATTGAACATGGAGATTTGTGGCTCAGAAAGGTCTGGAAACCACTGGGGATGGAGCAATCACCCAAGTATCAGCCTCTTTAATTGCTAAACCCTTCTCATGGCTGATTTATACAGCCCTGCACTCCCTGGAAAGGAAACGTAGGCAGGTGTAGGCTCAGGGCACATTCTGAAGTCTGTCTGCCCATTACCATCTCTGTGACTGTCAGCTGTCATTGCCTACAGCAGGACAGAGCTCCTAAGGGAAACAAGCATGTTGGGGAGGATTGGGACTTTATCTTCAGCCCAGATAGGCAAGCCTAAAAAATATGTAAGGGTAAATGGAAAGAAGATGAATCATGAGAGCCCTTCCAACAAGCACAAGGTATCTGTTGGATATCTATTTCTTCCCCATCTTCAAAATTCCTTAATTCAGTCATACAGTGTTCGTCTACGGTCATCATGCTATTTCTCACCTCCCTAAGCCCTATGAAAATGTTTAAGAAGACCCACAAACAAGTGTGTGTGTGTGTGTGTGTGTGTGTGCGTGCATGTGTGCGTGCGTGCGTGCTTGCGCGCGTGTGTGTGTGTGTGTGTCGTGTGTGTGTGTGTGACTTAAGCCAGGCCAGTTGGATTGTCTACTCTAGGTACATTTCTCAGCAGGGCTTCTGTGGATCAGAGAACCAATGTCCTGTTCCCAACTTGCATCCTGACTCATCACATAAATTGTATTCGGGG
>NW_007730046.1:100517-101963 GCF_000696425.1 Galeopterus variegatus
AGCAGGACAGAGCTCCTAAGGGAAACAAGCATGTTGGGGAGGATTGGGACTTTATCTTCAGTCCAGATAGGCAAGCCTAAAAAATATGTAAGGGTAAATGGAAAGAAGATGAATCATGAGAGCCCTTCCAGCAAGCACAAGGTATCTGTTGGATATCTATTTCTTCCCCATCTTCAAAATTCCTTAATTCAGTCGTACAGTGTTCGTCTACGATCATGCTATTTCTCACCTCCCTAAGCCCTATGAAAATGTTTAAGAAGACCCACAAACAAGTGTGTGTGTGTGTGTGTGTGTGTGTGTGCGCGTGCATGTGTGCGTGCGTGCTTGCGCGCGTGCGTGCATGTGTGTGTGTGTGTGTGTGTCGTGTGTGTGTGACTTAAGCCAGGCCAGTTGGATTGTCTACTCTAGGTACATTTCTCAGCAGGGCTTCTGTGGATCAGAGAACCAATGTCCTGTTCCCAACTTGCATCCTGACTCATCACATAAATTGTATTCGGGGTGCCCTCAGATTTATAGGCTCCAAGGAGGCAACAGAGCTGAGGAATAGTCAGAAGGAGTGCTTTTGGGGGGTTGCCCTCAGATTTATAGGCTCCAAGGAGGCAACAGAGCTGAGGAATAGTCAGAAGGAGTGCTGGAGCCAGACCGCCAGGGCTGGGCTCGCATCCCAGCTCTGTCAGTTATCAGCTGTGGGACTTGGGGAGGCTTCCTAGTCACACCTCTCTATCCCAGCTTTATTGTCTGTAAAATGGGAATAGTAATAGTGCCTACTGGTGGAATTGCTCTAAGCAGAAAGTGCTGGCATGTGGCCAGAGTTCCATAAGCATTGGCTATACATAGCTATAGAAGCACCTACAGCCCCCTCAGGCCCTGCTATCTCAGCCTAGCCCTAGTTCCACTCCCTCCCCAATAAGAGCTCCTGGCTGCTGTTGCTGCAGAGCACAGATGCCCTCGGTTAAACAGGAAGATTAGCAGCCATCCTTGTTGGAGACAATCAGAAGTTACAAAGTTCCTGGGGCAGGCTGGCACTTCATTAGGCTTTCTTCCTGGCATAACTTAAAATTGAAAAGGCTGCCTGAAGCATCTTGTAATCAGAACAAATATTCTTCATTCATTCACCACATATTTATTGAAGATGTCTTAAAAATAACAGCCAGTGCTGCGTAAACAATCCCTGTATAAACACTATGCTAAGAGCTTCCATTCACAACAATGCCATAAGGGAGGTACTGTTATTCTTTTCATTTTGCACATGAGGCTCAGAGAGGTAAGGGACCGTGCCTCACGCCATGCAGTGTATGGCAGAGCTATAACTCCACCAGCACCATAGCCCAGCTTTTAACAGTTCTACCACTTCTTTCATGTCCAAAGAACTTAGCCCCTAAACCCACATAGCCTGTGCTTTCTTTCTTCATTCCCTCTACCCCCTTATTTTTGAAGTGGGAGGCT
>NW_007730046.1:103494-104670 GCF_000696425.1 Galeopterus variegatus
AAAAAATCCATAGAGCAAATCTTGTGGTTAAAAGCATTTTTAGCACAGATGCCCCAGACAGCAGGCCCAGAAGGGTCCCTTGAACACGATGTCATTCAGGCACCTAGGTTCACAGCATCCCCATTCAGCAGGAAAGCTGCTTCCTTCTCTGGCTGAAAGAACACAACAGCATTCCAGCTCTCTCCTGTCTCCCCAGAGGCCTGGCTGCTACCACAGGGAAGCTCCATGGCTCTGCCCTGGGTCTCAGTCCTTGCCCAGGTTCAACCCTCTCAGAGGTCACCCCCTCAGGAGGCTCCACTGGGACCACTGACCCCATACTGTTTGCCAGGGACTATCTGCTAGGAGCATGTGCACTGAGGACTGGCACACCCAGGTTCTGTCCTTTGCTGAGTTAGAGACTTCAGGTCTGTTCTGGATCTCTCTGAACCTCAGTTGCATCATCATTTAGGTGGTGACAGTAGTACTTACTTCATAGGGCAATTGTGAGATAAAATACACAAACATACTAGGTAAATTCTCACTCAATTTCATTCTTCTTGTTTTGCATCCCTTTCTATGTATTTTCTCTTCTTTTCCTAATGG
Source organism: Galeopterus variegatus (assembly GCF_000696425.1). Taxonomy (NCBI): domain Eukaryota; kingdom Metazoa; phylum Chordata; class Mammalia; order Dermoptera; family Cynocephalidae; genus Galeopterus; species Galeopterus variegatus. Next base: position 104,077 of record NW_007730046.1, read on the forward strand.
AATTGGGTATAGAGAGAATCTCAACAAAATAAAAGCTATCTACAATAAACCCACCTCCAATATCATCCTGAATGGGGAAAAGTTGAAAGCTTTTCCCTTAAGAACAGGAATAAGACCAGGACGCCCACTCTCACCACTCCTATTTGACATAATATTGGAAGAACTAGCCAGAGGAATCAGGCAAGAGAAACAAATAAAGGGCATCCAGATTGGAAAAGAAGAAGTCAAATTGTCCCTGTTTGCTGCTAACGTGATCTTATACATAGAAGAAACTAAAGACTCTACCAAAAAACTCTTAGAGCTGATTAACAATTTCAGAAATGCTGCAGGATACAAAATCAACATGCTAAAATCAGTAGCACTTTTATTCTCAAAGAACTAGCAGAAAAAGAAATGAAGAAACCTAGCCCATTTTCAATAGTCACAAAAAAAATAAAAAACCCAAGGAGGTAAAAGATCTCTACAATGAGAACAACAAATCACTGTTGAAAGAAATTAAATAGGACACAAAAAGATGGAAAGACAGTCCATAGTCTTGGATTGGAAGAATTAACATTGTGAAAATGTCTATACTACCCAAAGCAATCTATAGAT
>NW_007730046.1:105513-111077 GCF_000696425.1 Galeopterus variegatus
AAGAATTAACATTGTGAAAATGTCTATACTACCCAAAGCAATCTATAGATTCAATGCAATCTCCATCAAAATACCAATGACATTTTTCACAGAAATAGAAAAAACAAGCTAACATTCATATGGAACAACAAAACAGCCAGAGTAGCCAAAGCAATCCTGATCAAAAAAATAAAGCCAGAGGCATAACACTACCTGACTTCAAATTATACTACAAAGCTATAGTAACCAAAACAGCATAGTACTGTCATGAAAACACACACTCAGATCAATGGAACAGAAGAGAGAACCCGGAAATCGACCCACATACTTACACCCAACTGATCTTCAACAAATGCACCAAGAACATACACTGGGGAAAAGACCACCTCTTCAATAAATGGTGCTGGGAAAACTGGACATCCGTATGTAAAAACTGAAACTAGATCTGTACCTCTTGCAATATACCAAAATCAACTCAAAATGTATTAAAGAGTTAAATATACGTATTGAAACTATAAGACTCCTAAAGAAAAATATAAGGGAAATACTTCAGGAAGTAGAACTGGACATAGACTTTATGAATATGACCCCAAAAGCACAAACAACAAAAGGAAAAATAAACAAGTGGGATTATATCAAACTAAAAACCTTCTGCACAGGAAAAAAAACAATTAACAGAGCAAAACACAACCTACAGAGTTGGAGAAAATATTTGCAAACTATGCATCCTACAAAGGATTAATATCCAGAATATACAAGGAACTCAAACTTAACAGTAAAAAAATATAATAAAATAAAATAACCCAATTGAAAAATGGGCAAAGGAGCTAAATAGACATTTTTCAAAGGAAGATATATGAATGGCCAACAGACACATGAAAAAATGCTCAACATTACTTAGCATCAGGGAAATGCAAATCAAAACCACATTGAGATATCATCTCACCTCAGTTAGACTGGCTATTATCAAAAAGATCGAGAATAACAAATGCTGGAGGGGATGCAGAGAAAGGGGAACCCTCCTGAGCTGTTGGTGGGACTGTAAATTGGTGCAGCCATTATGGAAAATGGTATGGAGTTTCCTCAAACAACTACAGATAGCACTGCCATACCAGCAATTCCACTGCTGGATATATACCTAAAGGAATGGAAATCATCGTGTTGAAGGGATACCTGCACTCCCATGTTTATTGCAGCTCTATCTACAATAGCCAAGAGTCGGAACCAAGGTAAATGTCCATTAATGGATGACTGGATAAGGAAAATGTGGTATATTTACACAATAAAATTCTACTTTTCCATAAAAAAGAATGAAATACTGCCATTTGCAGCAATATGGATGAACTTAGAGAAAATTATGTTAAGTGAAATAAGCCAGGCACAGAAAGAGAAATACCACATGTCCTCACTTATAAGTGGGAGCTAAAAAAATAAAAGAAAGAAAGGAAGATATACAACAATCACAATAATACATTGAACTTTCAAAAGAAGAGAACAGAACTGAGGTTATCAGAGGTGGAGAATGGAGAAGGGGAGGAGGATAAGGGAGGGACTGATAAAGGGCCATGAAAATTGATTGCATTGTATAATGCTGAATATACTAATTATCCTGATTTGAACATCACATATTGCACACAGGTATTGATATTCAATGCTGTACCCCACAGATATGTATAATCAACTATGTTCCAATCAAAAGAAAAAAAATTGAAATGTTTGATTAAACATCTTGGCAATAGTTTTAGGTGAAAAGGTAAAGCTAAAAGAAAAATGAAGTGCTGCCTATAGAGAATTAAAATTCAGCTTGCCTGTAGCTAGAGATAGAGGGAAAATCCATACGCAAGAAGGAAGATGGTGGGCCCTGAGGTTCACCTTCTCCTTGGGGTCTTAGTATGACATCTACTGCCAGCACCACTGTTCTCAGGGACCTGGACTTCCGCCTTGTACTCCAGCCCAGGAATGTCCTCTCCACCAATTCCCTGTGACAAAACAGACACCTGGTCACAACATTTTTAGAATACACTAATGGCTAAGGGATCAAAAAGGATAAATAAAAGGAAAATAACAAGCAACCAGATCATCTGGTGTACACAATATAGCTGATTCATCTTTAGTAAGTGGCTTCCTATGGGCAGGCCTCCCTGCCTGGCTGCCCTTCTGCCTCCATGTGATAGAAGTCACATTTAGCCCCTGCCGTCCTAGAGAGCTCACCTGAATCTTCACACCAGAGATGGCCAATTCATGGCCCACATGCTACCGGTCTTCTCTAGGCTGTTCATGGCAAACAACACTAATCAACCACACCACTTTTCATCATTGAGTGAAGACTTAGCCTCAGTACTCAGGTATCAACTACCAATCAGTCAAAGTTAAACCAACTTGTGCTTCCTGCTTTAGACTCCTCAAAGTCATTTTCAAAAAGGCCAAAGCTCTGAGAAGGCCAGGGAATTCCTTTGCATGTCTGCACAAGGCCCACCCTCCAAGTTTTGGTTTTCTGTCTGAAGACCACAGTCTCCAAGTGAATGACCCACCAAGAATGACTTAGAGGAGCCCGCATATGTGCCCTTCTCTCCTCACCAACTCAAAACCACACATTCATATGAAAGTCAATAAGAGACGGGCCCTTACAGGAGTCTCTTCTTGCAGTTTCCACCTAACCTCCAGGTCCAGAATCAACACCACAGAAGGCCACAGTACTGGCTGAAGATGGCCATCTTCAATCTTCATCATTCCACTCTATTATTATCACCCTCACTAGAGACAAAGACTAGTGCAAGCCACCATCTGGTTAAAAGAATTATTTTGTGCTCCATGCTACACCTCCTCAAAGTTCCACGAGCAAGTAGGAAAATTTTTCTTGCCTGAAACTAGGTGAGCACCCATATAGCAACATGAAGATTCTGATTCTTGGGGTGCAGTTAGGTCAGGGACTGAGCTGGTACCAGAGAACGTGAGCTTTCTGCTTGTCCCTTTTCCTCTTCTGGGGAGGAAAATGCCTCACAAGTGCCTTACTTATGTCGTTAATTTTCACACCAATTCTGTGATGTGTGTGTTCTTGATGCGCATTTTACAGATAAGACAATTGAGGTTCAGAAAGGTTAAAAATATTTTCCCAAAGCCACGCAGCTAGTAAGTAGATGAGTAAGGACTTGCAATTGGGACTGTGCAGCTTTGAGTCCCATGCTCTCCCTACACCATACTGACCTTAGTGTCAAACCCTTCAAGGCCATACTCAAACCCAGACTGGCCCAGGACCAGGGTCCTAGAGCTATTGTCTTGGCCTTAGGAGGTACAAGAAAAAGTCTGAACCCCAAAGGAAGGTTTCAGTAATACTGCTCACATAATAAAGTGTTGCAGGTGTTCACAGAAATAGTTAGAATAGCTCCATGACTCAAGAATCCTAACTTAATGTCTCTGCAGTCATCAGCTTGATGCCAAGTGGGAGGTAAATGAGATCAATGGCTTAAGACCACTTTTCCAGATCAGAGATTCTAACTACAACCAATCTGTCAGCAAGTGCTGGCAGGTTACCTCTAAGACAAATCTCAAATTACTCCATTTTCTTCTACCTCTACTGCCACCACCCTGGTCCAAGCCACCATCATATCTCTCCAGAAATACTGCTGTAACTCTTAACTCCTGTCCCCTCATCTACTCTCTTCCAAACTCTTGTCCACACAGCCATCAAACTCCCTCCCTGGAAGCTGCCAATGGCTTCTTGTTTCTCTTTAGAATAAAATCCAGGCTTCTTATGATGGGTTACAAGCTTCTACCTGAACTGGTCACTGCCCGCTCTCCTTATATCTTATTTCTTTCTTTCTTTATCTGTGGTGTTGTATCTGTTTGCCCACGTAGAAAGTTTGTTGCAGGAAAGGATATTTTCTGCCTTGTGCATTTCTATCTTAGCACAGTGCCTGGCTTATACTAAACACTCAAAAATATTGGTGGAATATTTAAGTGAATGTTATCTGCAACATGTAGATGAACATAAACTCTCCCCTAAAGCAGCTTCCTAGATTTCTTGGTTTGAGGGGCTAAAGATATGTAATGGCCTAGAAACCAGAAGAATTGAGTTTTAGTCGTTTCATTGGTACTTTAATTAACAGCTTGAGTGTAGCAAAATCCTCAGCCTCAGTTTCTCAGATAGGAAAACAAATAGTTCTTGTTGCCTTTCCCACGGACAGATGTGATGATCCTACTCACTCAGCAAACTCTATTGAGTAACTACTATTTGCAAAGCACTGTCCTGAGTACCAGCAAGGCCAAGATAAATAAGACACAGCATTTGTCTAGGAGAAATGCACAGACTATTTGGGGGTGGGGGAGGTTATAAGTAATAAGTGTGATTATCTTACTTACAAGGTGACATAATGGAGCAAGCGGCCAGTTCCATCTGATGTTGGGAGTGGAGACCACTCTAGAGCTGGGTTTTGGTGACAGGTAGGAGTTCCCTTGACAGGAGGGTCAGACCAGCATGTGGAGCACACGTGAGGGTGTGGTGCCTCTTGTTTGGGGAACAGGGAGTGGTTTGACATGGCTAGTTAGAGAAGGTGCAGAGAGGCACAGGTGGAAAATGAGTTTGGACAGACAGACTCGAGCATGGAGCGTGGGGCTTTTATGCCAGACTAAAGAGTTTAAACTTTATCCTGTAGGAGGAGGGTTTTAAGCAGAGGCGTAATCTAACTAAATTTGTCTTTTGGGAAGCTTATTCTGACAGCAGCCTGGAGGAAAGATTAGGACAAAAACACAGTAGAAAAAGGGACCGCGGAGCGCAAGCTGTGGTAGTAATCCAGGCAAGCAGAGCACCCCGAAGTGTCAGAGAGAGAGAGAGGTTGAATGGGATGATCATTGAGAGATCAGTTAAGTCTCTAGCGCATGGGAGAGTTGAAAGTTCCATGCTTGGGTGATTAGTTGATACCATTGTTTGAAACACAGCACACAAGAGGAGGAGCCAGTTTAGAAAGAAATATACAAAGTTCCTTTTCGAACCTGCAAGCCCACTCCTGTGAAAATACACAAGGGCAGGGTGCTGGGGCTAGTGCTCTTGTTTTAGGGTGGCTGCAGCAGCTTAACCAAGTCACCGCCCTCTGGGCATGGAGAAAGCAAGTTATGATTGCTTCCTTCCTCATGGGGGTGTAGTGGGGCTTTGTTTAGCTATTTAAAGAGATGTGCCACATTCAGATGAAAGGAGCTCTGTTAGTTAGGAGCATAAGGAGACCAAGCACAAAGAAATGTTTAAAAGGCTGCCTGAAGGGTAGGAGACAGGCTTGCAGGGGGTTCGTTCTGGCTTCATAATTAGATTTAAAGATCCAGAGATGAAAAACAAAAGATACGGGCAGCAAAAGATATGGATTAGTTCTCTCTCCAGATGGATTAACATTTGGATTGTTTTTCCCAGATGTGACTGGCCAGGATTAAAACGTACCATGCTTCTCCCACAAGTGCACATGCATACAAAGGCAGTGGAAACTCGGGGCGGGGGGGACCCTAAAGTGACAGCTGTCAGCTCATCAGCTCACCACCTCACTGTGGAGACCGCACTTTGCAGAGGTGCAGGGGCTGGTACCAGGTAGGCTTCAGACATA
>NW_007730046.1:111413-113022 GCF_000696425.1 Galeopterus variegatus
CACTGTGGAGACCGCACTTTGCAGAGGTGCAGGGGCTGGTACCAGGTAGGCTTCAGACATAAAATGCAGCCCTTCACCAGTCCTGGGAGCCACCACTAGTCCCTCTCCTCCTATGAAGCCCAGGGGCACTGTGCATCAGACACCAGAGCCCAGAAGCCTGAAAAAAATAGAAAGAAGTTTGCTTGGTATGAAGCACCAGATGGCTCCCTTTCAGATAAGACTCTTTAAATGTCCACAGCATCCTTTCTTCTCAGCTAACCTTGCAGGCAGCTCCTCCGACTGCACCTGGCTCTAACTAGCTGCTCCTCCCAAGGGGCTCTGTGGAAATGGGTCAGACTTTGTGAGCTCTGGAAAAATAGCCTCTCCTCCAGCATCCAAGTCTATGGAAGAAACAGCCCTTCTACCTGCATGACTTCTTCACATTACCTCTTTTCTCCTCTCCTTGCCCATTTCTAGCACTTAAGTCTTATTCATTGTTCAAGGCCCTGACAAATCACACCTCCTCCCCCTCCAAGCTTTCCCAGATTTCCCAGTAGGATTCTCTCTCTCTCCACTCCTCCCACCCCACCCCCCTTGTTCTCCTGTGGCATTTTATTTGCTATAATTCTGAGTTAAGTCTACTTGCACTGTAGTTGCTGTGGTTCTAAGTTTCTCTTCCACTCTTGATTTTCAGCCCTCAGAGAGCAGAGCTGTGTTGGACTCACTCTGGTAGCCTCCAGGGCCTGCCACTTTGAAGCTGTTCAGTCAATGTTTGTTGAATTTATCAGAATGTGTGAGTAAAAGCAGAAAGTTGTACTGCCATAGTGAGAAAAGGCAGGTGTTCCCAAAATGAGTCTGTTTCTACTAGCTGCCTGGATTTCATAACCCAGTGTTATTGCAGGGGGATTTAGGGATGCCATGGTTATAGGTCTGAGAGCATCTACTGGCCAGACCTGCCAGTGATTCACAGGGATATCTTCGTGCCTCTGGAAGAGTTCTGCCAGAACATGGCTTGGTTGCATCTTGGCTCCCTCTAACAATTCTGAGCCCTGTAATAACAGGCAAATCTCTTATTCCCTCTGATTTCTAATTTCTTCATTTGCAAAGTGATGACTCCTACCCTTGCAGACAATTGTAGAAATAGCATGTAATATATGTGAAATCTATAATACAAGTAGGCACTTTGCATAGTGCCTGGCACTGAATAGGTGTGCAGTCAGTTCTTTGAATAATTCATTCACTGGTGGAGAATATCAACTAAGAGAAGGCAAAGCCAGGAAATAGGGGATCACAGTCTATGAGCAGGGCTATTTTTATGACCGCAGGTTGGTGAAAATGTTTAGGTTTTGATGAATCTGTAGGGATACTGACCTAGCTCCTTTGGCACCCTGAGAATAAACCGAATGACTTTTCTGAGCCTTGACTACACCAGGTCAAAACTGCAGTTCCCACCATCTCCACAGTGTGGATGGGAGTAATAAAACACCACAAGGCTGTCAACTCACGCACATTGCACAGCCCTGCCCTCCACACCTAGTAAGCAAACCATGAAGAAGGGTCAGCTTTGACGATGACCTTTTTCCCCTCTAGACTCTAAACTCCTTGAAGTCAGGAACCATCTCAGTTTTGC
>NW_007730046.1:113621-115402 GCF_000696425.1 Galeopterus variegatus
AGTTCAAGTCAGAAAGTATTTCAGCTGTTGCATTTGTGATTGCATTGTATCATGAATAAAATTAGACATTTTTCTTTTCTTTCTCAATCTGGTTATTACCTCTGTGCAATAATTGGAAATTGGGAGAAATTTTATGTTCCTTCTTTTTTAAAGTTAACCAATAAACTTGTGATCGTGAATGCATATTAATTAATTACATATTAATAATAAAACTTGATTTACAAGTTTGGGTACATAGCTTGGGTAATTATTAACCCAATTGGGTAATTATTAATATTCTGAGAATCCTGCAAATTTTCTTGACCACAGACACTGATAGAAAACAATCTGAATCTGTGGCCACTATGAATTTCCTCTTAACCAAAGACCCATACTTCTGACCCTGCCCAAATCCATGGCTCTAGGAGTAGAAAGGCAGAGAGAAATGACCATTTTTTATGTGGCTGACCTTGTGCAGGAGTTTGTGTTTGTGTAGCAGTAATTCATGCTGCCTGCCAAATAAATAATTCTGGTTCTTCTTCTGGACACTCTTACCTCCCCCTTGAACTTAGGTTTCGCCACATGACTTGCTTTGGACAATGCACTGTGAGCAGAAGAGACATCTGTCACTCCTGGGATGAAATTTGTAGAGCCAGCATGCTACTTTGCACATTCACTTTCCCTCTGCCATGGCAATGTGCCACATGGTGGGGCCTCGTTCAGCCTGGGACCTAGAGTGAGGATGGTCCATAACAGTCCCCAGCTGATGCCCCATGAATATGTGACATTAGCAAGACATGAATCTCTGGCTGTGTAAGGCACTGAGACTTAGATGGTCGTTTGTAGCATAGCCTGGCCTATTCAAACTGATAAAACATGTTACTTCATTTAATTCTCATAAAAATCCAGAAGGTGGGTGTTGCAAGACAACTCTTCATAGGTCTCATGCATTCTGTATGCCTTGCAGTCAAAACGCTAACTGCCTTTGTTCCAGAATACCTTCTCAGGGATACTTATACAGCCAACAGCCTGGAGAAGTAGAGATGGTGTCTCCCTCCAGAGAAAAGGGCAGGCATGGTCATTGCCTGTTTTAAATTCAGAATACCTAAGCTTGGGGTCCCTCTCCTTGAACGCAGCCCACTGTGTGTCCAGACATCCATCTGAGCCATTTGCAAGGGGAACTTAGACAAATGTGTTCATGTTTTGCTGTGTTATGAGTAATAAAGTCCTTGTATTTGACCCAAAAGTTCCATCTCTTCTGCCAGCATTTTTGAAACTGTGGCAGACTAACATTTTACCATGGAAGTAGGTAAAATCTTGACTTTTCGCAGTTCTGAGTGTTAGCATTACCATTTTACACATGAGGAAACTAAGCCTCAGAGAGCATAAGTTTTCAAAGGTCATGCCACTAATAATTGGCAGATCCCATTTTTCCCATTATTCCCCGTTGCTTACCATAAAAAAATTTAAATACCACTCATCCATTCCAATATTCCTGAATTAATTCATTTATTTATTCAATGTCTATTAAATAACTACTTTACTTCAAGCACTATGCTAAAGTGCTGTTTTCTAGAGTTCTTTTAAAAATGGCTTTAACTAGGATACAAAGAAAGAAAGATCATAATAAAACTTTGAACTTTCGAAAAGAAGAGAACTGACCAATAGTTACTAGTGATGGGACAGGGAGAGAGGGAGGGAGATAGGAAGTAATTGGGTAAAAGACAAAAAGTAAATACAATTTCTTTTTTTTTTTATTGAATCATAATTGATTATACATATTTTGGGGATTCAATGTTGAC
>NW_007730046.1:116345-126846 GCF_000696425.1 Galeopterus variegatus
TCCTTGTGTCAATGCACTCCAGTGGCTGGCAGACCATCTGCATGGTGGTTGTGACATCTAGCCACTTTTGTGGCAGCCATGGTTACTGTGATAGCTGTGGTGGGCCACCCACATGCAGGTGATTTTTTGGCATTCTCCTTGTCACTGGTGGTGTGCCTGGTTCGGGGGAGGGGTCCGGCCCCCAGATCCATTCCCCAGGTCCCTGGGCAGGCTCCAAGGTGCTGGTGGTGTTCCTGTTTGTGGGTGGGGGGTCCGGTCCCCGGCTCCATACCCCAGGCCTCTGGGTGGGGCCCCAAGACACTGGTGGTTTGCCTGGATATGGGAGTGGGGTCAGTCCCCATCTTCATGCCTCAGGTCCCCTGGTCGGCCCTGAGGCACTGGTGGTGTGCCTGGGCCAGAACTAATTTTTTGTCCTTGGCTTACTTCTAACATGGGGGAACTTCCTGTGGGAACCAGTACTTGAGCTGTATTGTTGAGTTAAATTGCTGTTTTGCTGCTGTTTCCCTAGGGAAGACTTTTTGTGCAGCTCAGGGTTTAATGGTTGATCTTATAGGTACTTCTGGCTCTCCAGAGACCCGATGCACCTGGGTTTTGTAGAAAGTCTGATCTGGGCTTGAATCTTCTCATCAAACCACACCCTATGTAATTCTGCATTCCCGACCGTTCTCCTCTGAGTGGTCCTGCGTTGACTGGGGGGCAGATCGGCTGTCCTTGCTGCGTCCCAGTGTTCTCCGGGTGGGCCCATCTCTCCCACCGCCCGTGCTCCAAACACTTCCCATAGGACGGGCCGTGTGCCAGTCACTTGCTATGACTCACCAACCTCTGAGTGGCTCCCCTTTTTCAGCTGTTCTGGCTCCTTGCTCCTGCGTGGGTCCACGGGAGCCCTATTAGTGGTCTTGCTGTCCTGGGGGCCACCAAGGCCCTCTTCTCCCCTGCCGCCTCCAAGTAACTCCATCTGAAGGGCACAGCTGTGGCTTCTGCCTGCTCCTGCTTCATGTGCTCAGCAGTTCCAGCCTTAAAGCGGCCACAGCCTGAAATGCTCCAAGCAGTTTTGCCTTCTCCCCTTTCACAAACTCCGTAGGTCTCTCCTCCCCTTCCCCTGAGCTCCGGTGTCCCCAGCTTGGCTGTTGTTACATTTTTAAAGTTGTAAATTGGTTGATTTGTGGGAGAGAGTGATGCTGGGGACCGTCTATTCTGCCATCTTGACCAGAGCTCTAGTAAATACAATTTCTAATGATGAACATGCTAATAGTATTGATTTGATCATCACATACTGTATACAAATACTGATAGTCAACTCTGTACACCATAAATATGCATAAATAAAAATAATTAATTGTAAAAAAGCATTGAATTCTCCCAACATAACCAGTTTTGATGCCTAAAGTAAGACTTTTAAGATTGTCTCCATCTTGGCATACACTATACCCATTTTCACCTGCCTTCACCCAGCAAGCAGATGACCTGGAGAGTATAGCAAGGAAGCAGTTTCCCACAATTTAACTTCAAGAGGACATTTTGCCTATTGGCACAGGGATAGGTCTGGGAGCTTTGCTGAAGAAAGTGTACAGTAAGTGTGGAGTCAAAGATGTTTTGATGCTATAAATTACCTTCTTGGCACTCAGACCCAAGCAGGGGCTACTCTCGATTTTCCGGTCCTCCTCTAGGCACTGCAACAGATGAAGAGGGACCAGGGCCTTAGCATAACCAACTGCAATGGAGGTATGCACTTCCCCCCACCGCAGGGGCTTTGGTCCCAGGAAAACTGAGCCGGAGCCCCATATCCACCTCACCTTTAAGTCATCTTTTCTAGTGGGACATAGTGAAAGGGAGTTGGGCCAAAAGATCTGGGTTCCACTCTTGACTCCATCTCTAATCTACTACTTCAGTGATTTTTGGTGCAGGTATTTTCCAACCTCTTCAAGCTTTCATTTTCCCATTCATGAAGCAGGATAACAAAGCCTAATTTATAAAAATTTTGTGAAGGTTAATATGAGATCCCATATGTAAAACACAGGATATAGCACATGGTAGGCTTTCAATAAATAACAGCAATTCACAGTATTACCACCACCATTTTGCTTTGGCTGGGTAGACAGAGCATCCCTTTAAACAAAAAGAAAATTAGAGATTAGGTGAGAGCCACTGGCTGAAAGCCAAAGGGGGAAGATCAAGCATTATAATTGCCTCTCCTGGGAAAAGCAATAAGTCCAGGCAGCTGTGCTGCTCCCAGTCTTTGGCATCAAGAGAGGAAGGCTGTGTCAAAGGACTTCTGTCTGGGAGAGGGAGAGGATCCACCACGTACAAAGCACTCTGTGGGTGATGTGAGGGACACAGAGATGGGGCAGGCACTGTCCTGCCCTCCAGGAGCTTATTATCTAGTAAGACTGTGACAAAGGGAGGATTAGACAACCAAAGAAATTACTCTAGTATGAGGTAAACTAAGAAAAGGGGAGAATGTGTGACAGNTCACCTTTAAGTCATCTTTTCTAGTGGGACATAGTGAAAGGGAGTTGGGCCAAAAGATCTGGGTTCCACTCTTGACTCCATCTCTAATCTACTACTTCAGTGATTTTTGGTGCAGGTATTTTCCAACCTCTTCAAGCTTTCATTTTCCCATTCATGAAGCAGGATAACAAAGCCTAATTTATAAAAATTTTGTGAAGGTTAATATGAGATCCCATATGTAAAACACAGGATATAGCACATGGTAGGCTTTCAATAAATAACAGCAATTCACAGTATTACCACCACCATTTTGCTTTGGCTGGGTAGACAGAGCATCCCTTTAAACAAAAAGAAAATTAGAGATTAGGTGAGAGCCACTGGCTGAAAGCCAAAGGGGGAAGATCAAGCATTATAATTGCCTCTCCTGGGAAAAGCAATAAGTCCAGGCAGCTGTGCTGCTCCCAGTCTTTGGCATCAAGAGAGGAAGGCTGTGTCAAAGGACTTCTGTCTGGGAGAGGGAGAGGATCCACCACGTACAAAGCACTCTGTGGGTGATGTGAGGGACACAGAGATGGGGCAGGCACTGTCCTGCCCTCCAGGAGCTTATTATCTAGTAAGACTGTGACAAAGGGAGGATTAGACAACCAAAGAAATTACTCTAGTATGAGGCAAACTAAGAAAAGGGGAGAATGTGTGACGTGTTTATGGTGGGTGAGCTTTCGTTCTGGTGGAGGGGGTGAAGACAGACTCATGTAGGGGTGGGCAGGCACTGTCCTGCCCTCCAGGAGCTTATTATCTAGTAAGACTGTGACAAAGGGAGGATTAGACAACCAAAGAAATTACTCTAGTATGAGGTAAACTAAGAAAAGGGGAGAATGTGTGACAGGTGTTTATGGTGGGTGAGCTTTCGTTCTGGTGGAGGGGGTGAAGACAGACTCATGTAGGGGTACTTGGGATGGGCACTGATAGGTGAATTTTCAGTAGAGAGACATGAGAAAAGGGAGGCAGAGAAGGCAAAGGGAAAGTAATGAGTCTGACAAGGATTGGGTCCATTTGGAGAGCGAGTAATGTGGTTTGGCTGGAAAGTGTGATGGAGTAACCAGGAAACAGTCTCACAAAGGATGTCCTTGAGAGGATGCTTAATCTGGTCATTGTTGAAGAGTGGAAGCCTCAGGACTGTGTTTAAGGAAGATTAATCTGACAACCGTGTGAAGAACAGGTTGGAAGAAGAAGAGGTGGACAGCAGAGAGACCAATTAGGTAAGCATGCAGGGCTTGAGACATGGAGAATGGAATCTCTGAACTCAGGGGAGCGCCTGTGAGCATCAAAAGGATGATTCCAGGAAAGGTAAAGATTCTAGATCCAAGGAAGAGAAGCTGGGGAAGAAGACTGACAATACTCGAGCTGTGGAGCAAGCATTCCCTGCTCTGGGCCCAGCGGCATCGGCAAACCTCCCCTGTGATGTGGTCGCTGCCCAACACTGTGGAGGACAGATGTACACCCAGAGAGCTCTCCTCACTGGGACTACATTGGCCAAGGATTTGGGAGTAAACTTAAGCAGTAACTTTCTAGCAAAGGAGGGAGTTATTCATACAGCAGTAGACTAAGCAAAGAACCCATGGGCTGTACTGGCTTGTTTTGAAAGCTTTTAAAGATGGGCATGGTATAAGATGCCATTCCACTCAGAAGACTTTGGATTAGGTCAGCTGAGCTCCAGAGGCCAAGCTCTGGTTTGCATAACTCTCCAAACCAGTGCACATAGAGCTTCCTTAGGAGGAGATGCCAAAGGATCCCTAACTCAAGGACATTTCCAACTGTCCTGTATGCAGTCCAGGAGGAGAAGAAGGAGGAAACTGACTCTTCACTGACCAAGGATGTTAGTTAGGAATTTGACTACCCCTTTGACAAAAACAGCCCAGTAAGAAACCTTGGCATGTGTAGCTTTGGAGAACAAGCTCTACAGAGTAAAGTGCTGCTGCTTTTTTGCAAAGCGACTTGGCAGTATGGAACAAGATTCTATTTATGTTTTGACCAATAATTTACTTCTAAGAATCTATCCTAGAAAATGATCAAAAGTGCAACAAGGATTTATGTGCTAGGAATTTTATAAAAGAAAAAAAATAGGGAAAACTAAATTGCAACAATAGGGAAACAGGTAAGAAAAATATGGCATGTGTATGGAATACTTTGTAGACATTAAAAATCATGTTTTTTCAATGAGATAAAACCTAAAGATTTGAGGGCATTGTGTTTGTTAGCTACTGCCACAATGAAGTTGCATAAACAACCCCTCCCCGAAAAGAGCATAAAATCATGCTTTTGAAAAATAAGGGAAGTTGTTCACCAAAGAATGTTAAATGAAAAAAGCAGCATGCTAAATTATGCATACATTAGGATACCATGGTAGAATATGTGTATATAGTTACAACTTCTGTCAGTCTGTCCATAATGGGAAAAGTAACAGGCTCTGAAGGATGAAACTGAGGCAGATTTTATTTCCTTCTTCATATTTGTATAAACTTTCAAATTTTTCTATGATAAGTATGTGTACCCCACAAATATGTGTAATCAATTGTTTCAATAAAAAATATTTTCTTTAAAGAAGTATGTATTAATAATAATCATGATACTAAATCTTTATTGAAGACTTACTGTGTGCCAGATAAGGTACCAAGAACTTTACATATACTAGGGGATATCACCCCACTTTCTCATAACTACAAAATGGGCACAATTACCACACCCACTTTACAGCTGAGGAAATGGAGACTTAGCGAGGTCATTTGCTGAAAGTCACCTGGCTGGAAAAGGGTGGAGTTCAAACCCCTGTGAGCCCAATGTCTCTACACTTAATTACTGCATTAACTCTCCCCTACAATCGGTAAATATATATGTGTGTAATGCTTTTAATTCAAGAATGTTCTCTTTTCCCTCCACATTTTACTTTATAAGGGAGTATAGGGTCTTCAGTAGAGGAAAGTATGACCTTCAGGAACTAGACTCTGGTTTTCTGCCAAGTAATTCAACTTTTTTGCCAGTTTCACCACAACACTGAAGATGGGAAGTTCTTTGCTGCATGCCGGTGGAACATGGATTATAAAAGGTCAAAGAAAACTACTTTCCATTGTTAGCAATGAGCTAGTTATGTAAATTAAGTTCTGTTAAGTAATTAACACTAGAACTAGTCATTAGAGTTTACAAGGAGATAAGGACAAACAAGAATGTGTTTTTTACTTTGGAATAAAATGAAATGAGAAAGATCTGCCCATTTTCCCCCTGGGGACCCAGGTCTGTTTCTTTGACAGGCAGAGCAATGGCGGGAGGACAATGATGCTGACCTGGGCTCCAGATCCAGCCCCACCCTCAGCTGCGTGAGGACCTGCGTGAGTCACTTACCCTCTCTGGGTCTCAATTTCCTTAGCTATAGAAAAAAGGGACCGGTCTAGATGGAGTTTTGGCTCTGATTATCTCCACTTCTATAACAAAATCTGTACAGAGGATAAACCTATATCTGAAAAAGCTGGTAGACTACCAGGCACAGGAATCCAACGTTTTGCATGGCCTTTCTCCTCTAGAGAGCAGGATTCCTGCCCTCCTCCCCAGCCAGGAAGCCCTAACGGAGATCACAGACCTTAGCCAAAGCTTTCTGCAATAAAGCAGCCAAAACAGGGGTGATGCTAAGGAGAAAAAGTGGGTTCAGGGAGGGTGGAGAATAGGTGCTCTAGAGGTTGCCAGATCAATTCCTACCCGTGCTTTCTTTTTGGAACTGCTAAGGGCATGCTAAGGGCACTGTATTTTGATTCCTTTTTTTTTTTTAAGCACTATCTGTGGGACTAAGGGTTCATAATCCCAGGGATTGCTAAACTAATTTATAAAATGAGAAAGGAGTTATTTTCCGTGCATGTAGCCTGGTGTGTCCCCTGATGGTGCCCACAAGGGCTGCCAGCGCCTGGCTTGCCGCTCCCCCACACCAATTGATATTCTGCTCACAGCGCAGCACACAGGAGAGTCAAGGCCAAACACGGATGATGCACAATAGAAACGGGCCAAGAGCAGGCCGTTTTCTGGGGGAACAGATCCTGTTACCTTCTTATGATTTGAGGATAGCAAGAAGCAAAGAAGAGCAGGCCCTCAACTGTGACTTTGAAAGACAAACACCCATGCTTAATCGCTCTAGGATCTACCTGCAGGAACTTCAAAGAACCAAAACATAACTCTGAACTGCATAGCCCCTGGTAAACCAAACACTCTCCCTGATCCTTACCCAGCTTTATTCAGCAGCCATAACAATGACACATGTAGTGAGCCAGGCACAAGCTAGACCCTATGGAGTATTCAAGATTGGATGAGTTGGGTTAGACCTGGATGCAGCCTGCAAGGAATATGAAAACTGAAACTAAATAAAACATCAACTGTGGGCATGCTCCCTTCGCCAGAAGAGAGTACACTGTTCTCTTCTGCAAGCATCCCCCTGCTCCACTTACAGGTTCTTAAATACTAGAGCTGGAAGACAGGATGAGGAGAAACTGGTAACTAATATTATTGACTAATTCTGTGGGTCAGAAATGGTGCTAAAAACTGGAACATATTGTATCAGTTAATCTGCACAATTACCTCACTTCGTGGTTATAGAAACTGAGACTCAGAGAGTTTAAGAAACCTGACCAAGGAAACACAGCTAGTAAATTGTGGAGCTGAGGGGATTTGAACTCTTTTGATTGCCCCAACACCATACTTCCAAGAGTGCCTCTCCCAGTGAGGGACCAGGACAAGTTATCAGCTTTCACGTTACTGCTGGAGCTGGGAACAGATGCAACTGTGTCCTCCCCCAAATTTCAATACCTCTATCACAAGCTGCCCCTACCGAATTGCTGCATCTTCAACATATTGTGCCCAAAAAAGTTCCATTCAGGCCCCTGGGCTATAACCAGACTAGCCCACCATACCACTTTCCCAGAGCCTTCTTCCAGCTGCCATGGTACAATAGCTTTAGTGTTGAGCAGTGACCACAGCTGGCATCAGGGGCCTGAGGAAGCATCAGGGACTGCGTGTTCTATTTCAACCTGCATTTTTGGTGCAGCTTGACTTTTTTTAGGCTTGCCTTGTTTTTTTCCAATTGACTCATGTTTCTGCTTGTCACTAAATTGCTATGTGAAAGTAGAAGCATGTGTCTCCTTGAAGCTTCCCAAAATAAGACCCCCCAAAATGAAGAGATGAACAAGAGAGACAAAACAAATGGCCATTTCCTACCAGGCATTTATGGACAGGATGACTATATGATGTATTATTCAAACTGTGGAACCTTCTGAGAGTGAAAGGGCCCACTATTAATAATTACACCGGGACAACGAGGATTGTCCCAGGCAGGCCCAGATGTCACCCTTCCTAGGCAGAATGTAAGTCTCAGCAAGCAGGGTCCCATATCACTGCTCTTTTCTGTGCAGCATGTAGCATATTTGGAGGTTGTGTGGTGATTGTTGGTTTTAATAATATCTATGAAAAACAAGAAGAAAAAAAGCAAGAGTTTTTTCCTGGGGGAGGGATTGGAGAAAGGGGGACCAGAAAAGGTTTGGAAAGTGTGTGTTTCCTTCCTTTATCTCTCCTTTTCCTACCCCTTCAACTATCGGGGTGTCCCTCGTCTACTCTTAGCACCCTCTCTCAAAGTCTTTATGCTGCTCATTATTCAAACTGTTCAGGCAAGTTTTAAAAAAATCATTCTGAATAAATTCTCTTTGCCAAAGATATTTGCATTTTAACTGTGAACAAAACCCTAAGGCAAAGGAGTGGCTCTCAGCAGCCTCAAAATCGAACACCAGGTGGGCAGAAGCCTACTCAGTTCTCTTGTGGGGTCTCTTCATAATGAAAAAGCATCTCCCCCTTTTTAACTGCCAGACGGTTTAGAGAAAATAACCCGGCACTCATGCATATTGAATCCCTAGGATTAACTGGTGCTGGGCTTTGTCGATATGAGGTTAATGAGAGACAGACACTAGGGATGGGTGATGTGCCAGGCTGGCACCTTCACCTACACAGGAGAGAACCAAGGGACCTATGCCTCTGTGATGTCCCAGGGATGTGGTGGCCTACTCCAGAGTCCCCTATCTCCTGTTGACAAAAATGAAGTTTGTTTCCCTGCAGGCAATGATGACAGCAATGCTACCAGAGCTCTGCTGCTGGCCCAGTCTGCAGCCATGCTGTGATGTCCCAGGGATGTGGTGGCCTACTCCAGAGTCCCCTATCTCCTGTTGACAAAAATGAAGTTTGTTTTCCTGCAGGCAATGATGACAGCAATGCTACCAGAGCTCTGCTGCTGGCCCAGTCTGCAGCCAAGTAACAGCAGAGCAGCACCAAGAGAGAGCTTCCAGGCTACCTCCTAATTGGGTGCATGGAATCCAGAGTCTACTAATGACCATTTAAATACCAGCATCATTAGCTGCTTCACTGTAGAACTACCTCCAGATGTATAACGGCCATATTTACCGATCTGTTTGCAGCTGGTTGTACCTTCCCTGGGCTCATGCCCCATTCATTCGAATGACTGTTTCCCCATCTGCTTAAATGAGAGAACTACCAGACAGCACCAGGACATGTTGTCCCACAGCCAGATGTATAACGGCCATATTTACCGATCTGTTTGCAGCTGGTTGTACCTTCCCTGGGCTCATGCCCCATTCATTCAAATGGCTGTTTCCCCATCTGCTTAAATGAGAGAACTACCAGACAGCACCAGGACATGTTGTCCCACACATGCACCCACCGGATGCCCAGTGCAGGATCAGGAGGGAGAGCAGTATCAAGGTCAGAAGACTGCAACCATCTGATTTTTACTAAAAACAACATTTAAAAAGAAGGATCTTTCTATTGCCACCAGAGTATTTTATTTTTCTGCTGGGAGAAGAAAAAGCTCTTTGAATGTTTTATTCAGCAGGAATTAGAACGCTGTTATTATAAACTTTCTTTCCCAAACTAATTCCCTAAGCTTGTGCTGCAAAAATTCCTTCTCTCCAGGGCAGTTCTGCCTCCACCACTCATTGACTTCTCGGATCCTGCTAGAAAATCTGCCACCAGGCTCCAGCAAGCAACAGATCATCTCAGTGGGGCTGTGGAACTCATGGTGCAGCAGCCCTGCCCAGAATGGTTCTAAAAAAAAAAGAGTACACTGTGTGGTGTCATTGAAAGGAATACAATGCTACCGTGACTTACCAAGATTCTCTCCAGTGCAAATCAGAGCCTGCTGAAGGCCCTGAGGTGGCTCCATCTGCACCATCACCTCAGGAGTTCTGGGAAAAGTGTCAACTCCCAAGAGCAGCCTGTTGGCCAAATGACCCCACAGGTCTGGCAGAGAAAAATACCAGCCAGTATTTTAGGTGATGCACAGGGGGAAAATGGGGGTCATGGAAGTTTCTGGATGGTTCCACAAATAAAAGAGATTGTTACTCAGAAGCAAAAACGAATGGAGGAGGCCAAGCCCCACCTAGGACATTGTTGGGTCGCTGGGGAGTGACTCACTGTGTGGTACCATCATCTCTGATAGAGTCCAACAGAAGGGCGGTAACACTGTGAAAGCCTGTTCCCTTCCAGAAGCTCAATCAGAGCTTGAAGAGAGTTGCTCAATCAGAGTTGAAGGAGAAGCTCTCTCCCATTATGATGGCATGAAGCAAAACCACCATTGGGGTGTGAGCATTAAAGAAAAAAAAGAATAGTGGCAAATGACCAGGGGATAAAGAAGGTGCTGAAAGAAGCAGTCACCAAAGACAAAATGGAAGCAGGAGTAACAATGAAAGCAGGGTCACTGGGTGAATGGTCATGCCAGATCTCGCCAATGGGCACAAGCATCCATTTCCAACCTCTTCTATCACTCTCCCTTGTATCACAGAGGAAGGAAGAGAAAACTACATTTCCCAGTCTCCTTTGCAGATACAGTTTTGGGTGCATTTTAGATTCAGTCAATGAGATCCACTTAGATTTAGAAGGTGAAAGGCTTTCAGAGATGTGGGGAGAGGTGTGTATCAGCAAAGGAGAGTGTTTCCAGCAGATGACTCCATGTTCCATC
>NW_007730046.1:128666-130404 GCF_000696425.1 Galeopterus variegatus
AGGGGCTGAGGTCTGGGAAATAATCTTCACAGTGGAACTCCTGGCTCCAAGAGGTCCAGGGCTGGCACCTAAGAAGAAGCCTTCTCTTTGGACAGATTGAAGACCATCTATCTCCACAATGGACCTTGATTTCAAGGGCTGTTCCCCCTGAATGAGTTCCAGGAACAGATGCAGATCTCAGAGACAAGTGGGCACATCCCAAGCTACAGATGTGGGGCCTGGCAACTGAACTGACAACTCAAATAGCATCTTTCACTGCTGAGCCAGGCCAGCTGGTCCATTTCACTGGCTGGGAGTGTGCCTTAAAAATGTGCCTGCCTTTTATTTTCTGATGTGTCACAATTCACCCTTTTGTTGTTCTGGAACATTCTGGAGCACAGGAGGCTAATCACCCTTCATAGCGTGACATCCGTTTGAGCTGACAAAAGGCTCAGGCCCAGAACCTCCCTGTGTCATCCTAAAGGCAGCCACAGTCACCCTCTGTCCCTCCTTTGTCAGGTTTTTCCCTTTCAGTGGTTCATGAATCAAGAAGAGAAGAAAAACATACTCTTAAGGTTAGTGACGTAAACAAACCCTAAAACATAAACCTATCTTACTAAAAGTGGAGTACAAAATAACTACCCGTCCCTGTTCTGAAGTGACTGGTACTCTTACTGACTACAGCAAAGCAAGCAGGAAAACATACACATCTACTTTAGTCCTACCCACAGGGCTTGATGAAAGCCACCCTTCATTTAGGTTGTCAGTGGCCAAAAGAAAGGGGAAACAGGCTCAGTTTCTGCTGCTCATGTTGGACTGTCTTTTGGAGTCAAAGCATAGAAAATATCAACTCTGAGGATCAGTCTTGGAGTTGAGGACAAAGACAGTATGTTACAGCTTTTGGAACTCTTTCATGCCAAAATGGCACCTGCTTCAAAAGAGTCACTCGTTGCAACAATTGTTATGGGGGGGGGGGGGAATGTAAACTCCAATCCTGATTAGCTTTATATCTTGTCAACCTAATGAGTGCTCTGAACCTAAAACTCGAAATGAGAAACAGAAATAACTCTTTGTGAAGGGCAAAGCATATACCAGGGACTTTACTAGACATAATATACAGTTAATATCATTTAATTCACCCAACAAGACTCTGAGGTAAGTGCTTTTATCCCATCTTACAGGAACAGACATTAAGTCTCAGAAAAGTTAAGACACCTGCCCAATGTCATACAACCTATAAACAGTAGAATCAAAAGTCAAATCCAGTTTTGCATGAATCTGAATCCTGCACTCATAACCTCTCTACACATCATTAATTAGTATTAGGATTCACCTGGGTAGATGCTTGAGGCACAGGGGTAGAAATTGGAGAACAAACCTTGAACAAGGCTAATAGCAAAAAAATATTTGTGCTTTGGGAGTGTCACCAGCTGGGTTTGACTGATGCTCAGAGTTAGATCCCTCCCACAGCAACTTCAAGCCATTAGCAACCACCTATAAGGGCAGTAGGTTACCACAGCTCTCCACATTCCACTATCTAACCCCAAGAAAAATAATTTTAAAATGCAGGGAACCCCAAGAGCCACTGGTAATGCCCAGTTACCCTCTGGATTAATTTGAACCCACTACTTCTCTTTTTCAAGAGGAAAGTTTAAAGAGCCAGATTCAATAGGCTACACACTATATGATTCTATATGTCCACGACATACTGGAAAAAGCAAAACTATAGGTATAAAAAACAGATTAGTGGTTTTCAGAG
>NW_007730046.1:131021-132095 GCF_000696425.1 Galeopterus variegatus
AGAGAACATTTTAGGGATGATGGAAATGTTTTATTTCCCAGTTATGGTAGTCTTTATATGACTATACATTTGTCAAAACTCATTGAATTGTACACTCAAAATTGGCAAATTTCACCACATGTAAATAACACCTCAATAAAGCTTATTTAAATGTGTGTGTGTGTGTGTGCGTGTGTAGTAGATAAATTTCAAATGGTGGTAGCTGATGAATCTTAAGCTAAAATTTCCACTGTGTAACTGCGTTGTAGTAACCCACAAGTCTGAATCTCTTGGTCGTTCAACCTTCCCAGCAGGGAGATTTCCTGCAGGCAGCCACTGCAGGCTGATACACCGTGTCCAGCGGGAAGGTGATTCTGAAGAGAATTTTCAGGCAAAAGCTTCTCTAGCTGTTCAAATAAGAAGCTGATTGCTGGGGTTACCTTGGCTTCCTGCCTCCTTTCCCGAATCTTCAGAGGTCATACTGTGTATTTGGTAGAACATTCATCTGGAAAGTTGCCTAGAGCCAGATTAAATATAACATCGCTGTTTTTAACTTACATCTCACATGACATACATGTCTTTATCTTCATATCTTGTTGCATTTTGAAGGCCATATCTGTCTCTACACTCAGCCTTAAAAAGAGAGGGAAAAATCTGGCTAAAAGTACTAAATATTGTAGCTGCCACCTGCCTCAAAAAGCTTGTCATGGATTAAAAATGAGAATTTTAGCAAGACTAACTACACTAGCCTAGTCTACCTGCCCTTCCAGCTCTAGGTTACCTGTACCCCTTCACATTTTCTTTGCTAAAGGTACTTCTCTCCCTAATATGGCCAGTTAGTCCCTTTGCTTTCTGTCCAAAACCTCCTGTTTGGAAAAAATCTGAAGGCTTCTGACCCATATTAATAGCTCATTTGGAAAATGAACCTAAGCCATACAAATATAGTCTAGCATTGGAAATAATCAGTTTAGTCATGCAAATTAATAAGTACATAAGGTCACATCCCATAAGATAATAGGGCAGTCTCATACAATAAAAGCTGCCAGAAAGAATGAATTTTAAAAGGAAATGAGAACTAAACAGCCAGGTAGACTT
>NW_007730046.1:133559-135871 GCF_000696425.1 Galeopterus variegatus
GCCGCTCACTGGCTGAGCGAGGTGCGGGCGCAACACCGAGGGTTGCTATCCCGTTGCCAGTCCCGGTCCAGTACGGGCGGGACACTGAGGGTTGCGATCCGGTGCCGGTCACGAAAAAAAAAGACAAAAAGGCAAATTTACTTATCTGCTGCATACAAAGCATCCTTCCTGGTACTAGTGAGAAAAACAAAGTTGGAGATTTGGTCCCTCAAGGAGTTTCAGGTATGAATCTGCCTAATTAAGCCCCAGGTTCTTTTCAGGCATGGAAGAATTAGTGGGTCTACATGGACAGGACCAGTACTCCTGTACAAAGAGTCCCCAGAAGCCACATTGAGTTCTCTTTAAGTTGCTTAATTTCCAGATGTTACCTTACTGCAGGTTTCGTTAAACCCATAGTGCCCCCAGACCTTTAACAATCCCACCCTGGAAGGACCTTATTCCAGTTGGGAAATGTATCCCAAGAGGCAGATGACTCCCAAGAGAATTCATCCAATCGGGGCAAATATCCTAGGTCTCTAATGTGGTAGAACTATGCACCTAAATATTACTACTAAACAGACACACTTCTAGATCCTCCCGCAGATATCTAAATAATGGAAAAGACTATTTTTTAACAAACATTTTATTTATCTTTCACCCTAACACTTAAACAGCTTACTGGGGTTCCTTCTGGGGTTCCTGCTGGAAGACAAGATCATAATTCAGAAGATAACCATCATTATAGACGAAAAGTTTCTGCTCAAAAGGGTGATAGTTAATGCTCTGCACTCTTTCCTGCATCTTATGCATTACAATCTCTAGTCTCCCCTCTTTCCCTGTGTTTGTGTCATAGTAGTAGAAAATCTCCTCTTTTTTGGTATCCACAGTACGGGTGGCATACAGAACCCCACATACCATGAAGATGTTAGAAACAGCTGGTTTATACTGCTTGGTATACCAAGTGTTTAGCACCTCAAGTGTAGTGTCATTGAGATTACTAATCACCATGTTACCAGTGTTGGCTTCAGTTGAATAAATCACCCACAATCCATTCTCATCCACAGCAAAGGCAATGTCTTGCCAATCGACATTAGCAAATGAAAAACGGTTATTATAGACAGCATCAGGGAGAATTCGAGACACAGCAACCGTGTTAGTTGTCAGGTCAACTCTGGCAATTTTCTGGGAGTTGTACCAGTTGACATACATGTTGTTGTTGTAAACTGCTGTACCACTACCTTGGCCATAGGTGATCCGATACTGTCCAGAATTTTGGTACAATAGCAAATCATCCAGCGTGTTGTAGAGTCTGTAGTATTCCAGCAGTTTGTTATCTGTATTCAATGGCGCCACCCAATACAGCCCTTTGTCTGGATCCTGGGGAGAGTAATCCCGACCCCAGGCACCAAATTTATAGGAAAACCCTCTCCAGTTGAGCTGAACCACAGATGGTCTGCTGATGTTCACCACACCACCATGACTGCAGCTCCCTACACAAACGAGAAAATAAAGGGCATTCTTATAGAAAATGAATGACGGGATACAAATAGTTTAATACCTTCATCAATGAAATCTGTTCACCACACCACCATGACTGCAGCTCCCTACACAAACGAGAAAATAAAAGGCATTCTTATAGAAAATGAATGACGGGATACAAATAGTTTAATACCTTCATCAATGAAATCCATACATATTTTTCCTGTCAAGGCTCAATGACTACAGTGTTTCTGATGGAGAGGAGCCATAATCTCCTTTTGGTTTCAGTCTCAATGAGAACCTTCTGTTGGCTCTACAGAGAACAACCCTCTGTTTCCACAGATGGGCTTTCCATCTGGAAAATAGGGATAATGAAACTGACAAGACCCATACTGAAAAGATTTGAGGATCCAGAGAAGGAAAGGGGGACTTGGTGAATTTATATATTTTCTTCTGTCAGAAAGCACTTTGCAAATATTATCTCATTTCATCTTTCCCATAGGCAAATCATGAAAATAAGGTCATCCCAGAATCCTACCTATTCCCCTAAATCCAGAAAGTGCTATTCACCAGGGCCAGCCCCAGGGAGAATTGTGATGAAGGGGGAGATTGTCCTGGGCAAGTCTCTATGCCTTTCCCCATTCTGTGCTTCCTTGGGATCCCAAGTGCATTTCCACACAAGCTATCAATCCTGCTCCATGCTAGTCTCAGAAGCAGAAGTTTTAAATACGGTATTTTATATCCTCTTGTGTTTTCTTCTAGAAGTTTTATTGCTTCGCAATTTATATTTAAGTTTAGAACCTATCTCAAATTAATTTTTATAGACAATGTGAAACAGAAATCAAGATTTTTTT
>NW_007730046.1:136450-137577 GCF_000696425.1 Galeopterus variegatus
TTTTTTTATCTTGGATTTCTAATTGACCCAGCACTATTTATTGTAAAGACCATGCCACCCACCCCCGGTGTATTGCAATGACATCTCTGTTTTATATGAGGTGGGCGTGTATGTGTTCATCAATTTCTGGACTCTCTCTTCTGTTCTACTAGTCTATTCATGTAACCTTGTACCAAAACCTTACTGTCTTAATTATTACTACATTAGAAGAGATCTTGATATCTGGTAGTGTAAATTCTCCAGCTTTGTTAGCGGATGGAAAAATTTTAAGTTTAAAGTTATTTAATAAGTTCAAAAGAAGACAAAAAGGAAAGTAAAAGATTAAAAATAAATAAATAAATACAGTATTTTATAGATCTAGAAAGATGGTGCTATAATGGTGGGATTTCAGCCTTGAGATGCCTGCTCTGTGCCCCATGGATGTCCCATCACATAAATCACTTGGTGACCATGTTGCTGCAGAATTGCAAGTCATGCTATTCACAACCCATATGCTATGGTGCCATGGAATAACAGGCAAGTATTTCACCCTTCCCATTCTGACACTGTCATTGTCACAATGTGTACAATCAAGTGGGACCACATTCACTGGTCCATTAAATCTACATTCCCTGGAACACTTGGGTAAATGACTCAGGCTGTGCAACTGGCCCTTCACCTTGTACTCCCTCTGAAGTGCCTGCCAACCCAAAGTGTTCATGACCTGTAAAAAACAGAATAAAATTCCTCCAGTGTTTTTATAATAACTATCCAAAGAGTTGAGCACACATTTTCCAGGATCTTAAATACTCTTTTAAAAACTGGTGAGACAGTTCATTGGTTAACAAAGAAAATCCAACTTTAAGTACATTTGAGGTCATTTTCCCTTGTCCTGCTGCTCAGAGCTGAGCAGGTGAGGGAAGGAAGGAGCAGAACCTGAGTTGCTGTATCTGGCTTTAAATGCTTGGAGGGAATCAGGGAATCATGGAGGGCACATGAGGTAAGCTGGAGCTAAAAGCAGAGCTTCAAAGAATTGCCTAAGATTAGCACTGCGTGGGTGAGGGGGAACAAGGCTGCTGTTGCTGGGTCTCTTCCCTGTCCCATATGGAAAGACCCATTTCTTTCCTTGCTAAAATGCTTTCCCTCTT
>NW_007730046.1:137643-165945 GCF_000696425.1 Galeopterus variegatus
TTGCTGTATCTGGCTTTAAATGCTTGGAGGGAATCAGGGAATCATGGAGGGCACATGAGGTAAGCTGGAGCTAAAAGCAGAGCTTCAAAGAATTGCCTAAGATTAGCACTGCGTGGGTGAGGGGGAACAAGGCTGCTGTTGCTGGGTCTCTTCCCTGTCCCATATGGAAAGACCCATTTCTTTCCTTGCTAAAATGCTTTCCCTCTTCACCCCCCTCATTCAAGGACCGCTCAGGGGTTAAACCATTACTAGAAATCCTGCTTTTATTTTTCCAATCTGCTGGGGCTTTTTGGCCCCAGAATTAAATACATGCTCCTTAAATGCTCTCATAAATCTGCAGTTGGTGGGAAAGCCAGTCAACCATACAACAGGTAGAGAAATGAAACCACTCTGTACCTAGCCTCAAATAATTTTGCATATCATTAAGCAGAACACAGTCGCGGGTTTATTTTAATAATGCATGTGCCATTTCATAAATAAAAAAGTAACGTGTGTTCAGCCAAGAGACTGCTCTCCACTAAAGAAATAATAAATAAAATTATAAATTATTATTTCTTCTCCTAAAAGTGATCTCTCAGATGAATGCTTGTTTGCTTTTGTTTATGAAACAACGCATGAATTATTAAAATAAAGTTAGTGGTGTGTTCAGTTTAATGATAACAAAAACTGTTCAAGTTTCCATAGGCCACAAACTGGATTTCCTAGTTAAAACATCTTCCTGAGAACTTATTGATTTGACTACATTTCACTCTGAGGAAATGAAAGAAAGTCACTTTTTTCTTTCAGGTTGGAAGACTAAGAAATTGTTTGCTTCATTGAATCCTGCCTTCCTGGACCTGAGAACTTATTGATTTGACTACATTTCACTCTGAGGAAATGAAAGAAAGTCACTTTTTTTCTTTCAGGTTGGAAGACTAAGAAATTGTTTGCTTCATTGAATCCTGCCTTCCTGGAAAGGAAATATCTCAAACCAACAGAAACAAAGCATTTAAGAAAAATTTATGGTACATATAACTTATTCAAGCATTATCATGGGGTAAAGATAATAAACTATTCTTTCCCCAGATGTGAAAATCTTTAGATATAAAGAAACCAAAATAAACCTCTCAAAAAATACTATTACTACTACTGCTACTATTATACAAGTGATACTATTCTTAGTATAATAGTATTACTGTAGTAGTAGTATTAATAACTATTCCTATCAGTAATGTAATAATGGCTCATCATTTCATAGGTTGGCCAGAAAATTGAAATTGTAGTTGCTATAAATATTAAAATTGTATGAAACTTAAATGTCTTTTCCTCACCTCCCAACCATTACTAAACACTCTCCTGTCCATTTTGTCGTACCCCTTTTATTTTCTATCCCCTTTAGCCATTTTTAGAATCCTGGTTACAGTCTAAAGGAAGTGGAAATGGGGATGAGGAAGTGTTGCTGCCAGTGCTAGAGCTGTGGCCACAGTAGTAACAAACCAATGAAAACACTATGGAGGCTTCCCCCACTCCTGGCAGCAGGCCATCTCGGAAACAATACGGAAACTGACAGCCAGCCAGGTGCTCGCTGCTCCTCAGAGTCCCCATCCCCACTCACCCATCTTCACTGAGCTTCTCTCCACCCTCCCTTACTTCACACCCCTTCCCCACCCCTTCCTTCATTTCGAGGTCTTGGACATGCTCCATTCCCTCCTTACCCAGTTCCCATCCCAACTGTACCCTGACACTTAAGCAACCACCTGGTACCCGGCCATGGTCCAAGAAGCATTTTGCATTTTCTGGTGGAAGAGAACACAGCACAGAACTGTCAGGAGCAAAAATACCCTTTTAGCTTCTCCACAAGCAAGAAAGCAAAGATAATTTGGTGTTAATCAGGTAGGTGAGTTGTTGGAACTTTCTTGTCACTCCAGAAATCACAGGTGCACCTCCCTGTTAGGGCATCTATGGAAGGCAGCTGGTAGAGTAAAAATATTACCAGGCAGATTCCAATGTGAATTCTGACTCCAATACTTACTAGTTATGTATACTTGAGCAAGGTATTTAGCCTTCTGAGCCTCAGTTTCATCATGTTAAAAGAAAAAAATAATACCTACTCTGCAGGACTGTTAGGAAGAATAGATAGAAGGCATGTAATGTAACTCAGTAAATGGTAACCACCATCATTATAATCAACATCATGTTACAATTGAAGGTTTACATGACAGTCTCCCTTCCTGGATAATAGTTTCTGGAGGTTTCTTTACCCATCCTGGTAACCCCAGTACCCAGGGCCAACCGTACAGTGGCACCAAATTATGTTTGTGGTATAATGGAACAAAAGACTAATCAAGTCACTTAAACCCGGCTTATACTTATTTATAAAACAATAGCTCTCCACCCTACTACATATCTTATTTTTCAAAAAGCCTTGTGTTTATTCCACAGAACATAATGAAAAGAACCTTCTACACAAGTGTAGCCTTGGTTGGCAATCTCTTTTTAATGCAAATCATTAGATATTGCCATAGTATTCTGAAAATATCTAGGAAAGCCATATCATGAGACTATAAAATGTTCTTACTTAGCTTTTTAAAAGTATCATGGTTAGCAGCATCTTTTCAAAAAACATAAGTTATATGCCTGCAGAGAAAACTTAATCTTGGATCTATCAATGCACTTTCTCCCCTGGGGAAGTGAACTTTGTTTAAGCCAAGAGGAGAATGATTGACTTATAAGAATTAGGCAACTAAAATGATAATAATCATAAAATGATTAAGACTAAATTGACTCTGAATTACTGGATACTGCTACTCAACACTCTGCTTTTCTGTAAGTTTGGGATTTTAGCAGGTTGTCCAATGTCTTTTATATTTCATTCCATCACTTACTGAGCAGCTACTAAGTACCAGCACAGAGCCTAGCAGCCCCAAGCAAAATGGTGATTGACCCATGAGCATTGCCATCATGTTTTGCCTATATTCAGTCATTTGGATTCAGATGAAAAACAGAGAGACTGAAGTCAGTTGTTTTAGGAAAAAAAAGTTAATGAGTGGAAGGCCAATTATTCTAGATTACAAACTTCTATGAAATGAAGCATAAAAGGATGTTGTTTGCAGCAAAACCAAATATAAAGCACATTTTAATGAACCTGAAGTACATGTATACGTTCTAAGTTCAAGCTGACCACAGGGTTAGCGAACCGCAGCGGCAAGGGAGGGGTCCAGAGAGTGCAGAATTACTTTAGAGCTGAGACTTGCATATAGTCTTTTCTGTTCTGTGCAACTCTGCAGTGAAAAAAGCAGACAGGCCAGATTTTAAAGCCCCATAATAGTGAGTAACTTTAATTAAAGTCTCCACAGGCTCACAACTCTGTGGTGCCTGGGGATTTTCCAATTCTGCATTATCAACCAATCCAAACAGAAAGAAAGCAAGTAAAAGAAATTGATTTAAAAACATGACCAAAAGTCAGTTTAATATAAACATCATAAATATAATATGAACAAAACTGGAGGAGGGCCAAGTGGCTTGGCAGGGATTCAGGTACAGCCAAGGTTGTAGGAAAGTGAGTGAAAACCTGGGTCCAATTTGCTTAAACCACACAACTGGGCTAGGATAGTGCAAAAAAGTCAAAGGCTAATAGCCTAGGGGAAAGTTCTGGAATAAAAATTTCTAAAAATAATCCAACAGACTCATTTGTTTTCCTCCCTAGATACTAGGCAGTTTACTTTCTCCCCTACTGCTGTTCTTGGGTTACTGACACCTGACACTGTAGGTCCTAAGATGACCAGGGAGTGAGGTCCCTTGCATCTCAGCTTCTTCAGCTCTGTCACCAACTACCTGTATGGCCTTAGGAAAAGCAGTGTCCTCCTCTGAGGGATGACAAGACTAAGTTAGATGGCCCTGAATGTTTCTTCCTCCTGCTCTAAAATGTCTTTATTCTAAGTGGTGTATAGAAAACCATGCCAGAAAAGTCTATTCCATGAGGAAGATTTGCTGGGTGGGGAGGAGGGGAGGTATTTGTTCAGGTATTATCAGGAGTTGTATTGCTTTGACTTCTCCCTCAGCGAGCCCCCCATGGTCCAGCAGAACCAGCTCTCATTTCCTACACATGTTCCTACTACTGATCTCAGATCAGATTTACGCTCAATTTATTACAGAGGAGAGACCATAGTCTTTGCCCTAAACTTCCTCTTTATGTCATACTAGGACAGATTCCCAACTGTACAGGAAGGGAAAAGAGTCCCCTGAACAAGACCAAGAGGCTCATAACTCGGGCTCTAATTGAAGCCTTCAAGAAACCAGCTACATTGACAAGGACCCAGAAATGCATGGTCTAAAAGGAAACAGGTTGTGAGGATTGAAATTAATAAAAATGACAAAGGCTGTATGCTTTGTTGAAAAGATGCAGTCCCCATTCAGACTGACATGCTGCAGAGAGAAGTTCCCTGTGACCTCGATGTCTCTGAAGGACAGGGCTGACTACTGCGGCTGAGAGGCTACCCTTACTTCACCTGGAGGGATGCACTTCAGTGTATAAGGCTCCAGCACTGCTTCTGTCTACAGCAAGGTTTGCACTTCATTCTCATCATTACTGACACTATCCATTGCCAGTGTATGAGTGCCCATCACAGAGCTCTGAGCTTCCCAAGCGTCCTCTCATTAATCCCACAGCAGCCCTGCAAGGTATGTACTGTTCTCCCATTTTACAAATGAGGAAATTAAGGCTCTTTTTGCTGTGGCCACTTATGTGGGGAGTTAGGGTCTTTAGGATTCTAAAGGCATGCTCTTGAGCCCTACACTCCACTGTCTCCATTCATTGCTGCATTTATAGAGCACCCACCTCTTGCTGTACTAACCCAAGGCTGATTTATTAGAGTGCAAGAGGCCATCCCTACCCTCCAGGAACTCACAGTTCTGGAGAGACCACAAGACACACTCACAAGCACCGTGATATACAAGGCCATCCCTTTAATTCCCACTGATACCCAGAACACACAATACAGCAGGTGCTCAGCCTGCACCAAGGGAAGAATAAAGAACAAACTAAAGAGATGGAAGGAGAGAGGGAAGACAAGAGCATTCAAGGCATAAACCCAGCTCATCAGATAAATGAGCCAATCAGCCCTTACAATCCACAGGAAAGCGGATGCCAAGCATAGATTCCAGAGGCTTCCCATGCACCCCCCACAAACACCCATGGCTCCTCCGTCACCATAGAGATACTTTCCCTGTTAGTAAACGCAAATGGAAAACTTGTAGCTTGTGGATTGTGTTTTATATCCACTCGTTTGTGCTCTTCCTCTGTGAGCCTCAGAATATGACAGCATGTGGAACCACTTAGGGGGGGGATCTAAAACATGGTGAAGCAAACTCAGAACTGCAAAAATCCTTTCTTCTGTCACCACTGCAATTCCAAATCCCTCCCCCACCTTCCATCACACCTCCTATGAGGCCTGGCTCAAGTGGTAAAAACACAGTGTGCTTACCTGGAGCAGGAAGAGGGGGGCTGAGCAGGGCATTTTCATTTTTAGAGGCCTCACATTCCTTCAGCTTGTTCTTCAGAGCCTCGATTTCTCGGCGAATGGCAAGGACATTGTTTTTGTCTAGTGTCTCGAGCTGCGCTACCAGGAGAGTCATATTCCTTATCTAAGGAAATAAAAATTCAGAGTGACTTTATATTATTGTGCAATTTCTTTCATAAACATTCCAGGGCTGAATTTGTCATTTAGTGAAACATTGCTGAAGAATACACCAGAGATTCTTCTGAATGGTTTCATTTGGAAGAATACATTTTATGGTTTAGCGTGAACGCCTGTCAGATTTCAGGCAGATGCGTGTGACAAGGAGAAACGGCAAAGATTTAACAGCTTTAATAATAGAGAACGGGCTCATTCTAAGCATCCACAAATGTCCATTAAAGTTCATTTCTAATAACCTTCCCTTATAAAATCGTGTTTACTCATATTGTATTATAATTAAGTTTCTAATGAATGGTGAAGGCCAGAGAAAACTTAAATTCTACAATATGTAACTAGAATTCTCAATTATAATCCATGTCATGATGGTGCCAGTAAATTCTCGTTGATATAAATTGCCCAGTCATAACAGTAATGTGATGCTCTTTACCCAAGGGTCTTAAAAGGCTTCATGAAAGCATACTCACAAGAAATTTCTTAAAGAGGGGTGCTAGTATGTGCAGAAGGATTCCAAGAGGGATCATGGATTAGATGGTCATTCAAAAGGAGAAACAGACCTAACAAGTCCACAATTAGGTAAACTGTGGATTTCTAGTCCCATAAAGATAAATCCAGAGCAGAAAAGACACCTGATTTAGCTTGGCCATGAACAATTGTTGAAATTGAAGTTACCTCCTTTCTAGAGAAGTTAAAAGGCCATTTGGTTCTGGGGCAGGATTCTGACCATTAGGTGACACCTGCTCCTCAGCCAACACGTTTCCAATGTGCTTAACTATTCAAGGACAAGCATACAACTAAAACAACATGGATATGCCATTTGCTCATGATAAAGTACAGAATTAGAAGTTTGGAGAGAGAGGGAGTCATATCCTAGTCCTAGCATTTGCATATAGTTACTGAAGATCATTTATTATTAATATACAGAGAAGTGAGTTCACCCCTTACCTCCACTTCCAGCTGGTCAACAATTACTGAGCTTCCAACAAAACTGCCCTTCAGCTGTATGATCAGTTTCTCCATCTCCTTCACTTCCAGCTTGATCAACTCAAAGTCCAGTTCAGTGTAAGAAATGGAATCCTTTTCCATGACCTCGATTCGAATAGTAAGGTTTAACAGTTTCTTTTCATACACACTGATTAACTGGATATATTCCTTCACCTAAAGGGGAATCAAAAGGCTCAAGTGAACTCCCAGAGTAATATATCACACAGTCTTCCTTCACTATCAAGCCCTTGAAGACTATTTGATTTCCATCAATCATTGTTTTTAATAAAGAAATGAAAACAAAAATATATTTAACTAGTTTTTTTTTAATCTATCCAGTACAAACTAAAAAGAACTTACTACTACAATTGGGAGTGAATTTTGCACTTACCTAGACTAAAAATAATTTTGCTTCAGAATCAATTGCAAGTATATTTTAATCTCCATTTTCATGTTTGAAGACATTAGTTCCCCAAACTAATCTGGTTTGAATGAGCTTCTCTTGCCATTCCTCTGCCCTCAACACACATGCTCTAGACCAGAGTTTCTCAACCTCAGCACCATTGGCATCTTGAACTGGATCATTCTTTCTTGTGGGGATGCTGTGCTGTGTATCGTAGGATATTCAGCAGCATCCTTGGCCTCTAGATGTCAGTTGTATCCATCCACTCACAGCTGTGACAACGAAAAATGTCTCCAGACATTGCTAAATGTTCCCTGGGGAAAATAATCACCACCACCACCACCACCATCCTTCATTTAGAACCACTGCTCTAAATCTAAGTATTTTCTAGAAGAGGGAGAAATTCACTAAGTAGAATTCCTTCTTTGATCATCATATGCAGTGAGTTTTCAGCCCCTTTGCCTTTTACAAAGTGACATAAATATCCAACTTATTAGATAATATGTTAGTGTGTGTGCAACTGCAAAGTGCTCATTTCATTAAGTGCGCACACATTTATTCCAAGAACTGATTATTGCAATCAGACCTTTAAATTACACATTTGTTGCATACATTTGAATGTCTGATCATTAAGTTTTAAAATACTTCCAAAAATTCCCCTGGGTTTTAGTGTATAATTGGAATCTCCAAATGGATATTTCAATAAACACAGTTGGTGGTTCTTTCTGTATCTGATCTCTAAAGGAAATGCCATAGCTTTTTTAAGGACCTGCTCATTAAAAGTTGCTGGTTTTACATTCTTTTTAAATAATTTGAACATAAGTGATACTTTTACCCAAACTACATTAATGTCAAGTAGCTGATCCACAGTGCCTAGATGAATTCAAAGCCAGATGTTGGCCTCTAATCCTTCTGATACCAAATGCAGCCCTAACTTCTGTCATTTTAGCCCTTCCACTTAACCCCAATGTGCAAATTAGAGTAGACTCATAGGCCACAGACCTAAAGGAAAAGAGGATTTTAATGAAAGGTGAAAATGCATCCCTTGGCACTGCTAGTTTATCTCCTTGGGCAACTGATGCTCACTGCCATCAGATTTGTACCATCACTCGGAAGCTGATCAAGATGGTGACATTCTGGTGGATGCTCATACATGTATAAAACCTAACAAGTCCCTCTCAGAAGTACACACACAGATATGAGGTATACCCT
This sequence comes from Galeopterus variegatus, assembly GCF_000696425.1. Lineage (NCBI taxonomy): Eukaryota > Metazoa > Chordata > Mammalia > Dermoptera > Cynocephalidae > Galeopterus > Galeopterus variegatus. Next base: position 145,915 of record NW_007730046.1, read on the forward strand.
ATAAACATATAAAATTATTATTTGTCAATTAAAAATAAAAAATAAAAATAAATGAAAATCTTTTAATATTTTTGAATAAATTTATTAAAACTCTACAAAAATCGGGCATACTTACAAGTGTGAACTAAAGATGGGTTTATTGCACAGGCCATCTGAGTGTGTTCTGGCTGGGTGGGGCCTCCCTCATTTTCCCCTGAACCCAAGGACTCTTTCTGTGGCCTCAGAGGCTCACTCCTGGGTTTAGGGCCCCTGCACTATATAGTGAGGAAGGATCCAGCCTCAGGCTGATGTTCTCAGAGAGTTGGTTTGAAAGACGGGGAGGAGAAAGAGGAAGTTCTACATATTGCACTGAAATGCTCTAGGTATGCAGAGAAGATGTGGGGAAAGAAGATGCCAGATCTTTCTGCAAAAGGAGTTTGAGCATCTAGGAAACAGTTGCAAGAACTTGATTCTAGAGTACAACTTACCTGGGTGTTATCCCAACCTGGCCACATTCAGCTTGACCTTGAGGCTAAAGACAACCCATCTCTGTGAGTCTCAGTTTCCACCATTGTGAAATGGGATAGCACCCCAGTATCATGCTGGAGCCAGTTCACACTGGCTCACAAGAGCCAATTGGAACATTTTCAGGAATTTTGTGAGCCAATTGTTAATAATATTATTAAAAATTAAATTATACAAACTTACAATAGCATCAATTATATTAAAAGCAAAACACTCAAAAAACATCAGGCGTGAAACCTTGCTCGCAATATAAATAAATAAATAATGTGCCAATCCATTGCAGAAATGGAAGTTTGAAAAATGAATGCGCTTGTTGCCATTTGGCTTTTCCAGCTCTTAGAACAAATGAAATATCCTCAGCTTTCCTAGAACATTTTAGTGGCACGTCACAGCTGTCGTTCTACCAAAATGAGTGATTCAACTGTCATCTCTGCTAAATAAAATGTGGCTCTTCCAGATTCTCACAGAAAACCGAAGCATAACCTGGACTTTGCTACCTAGGAGAATGTGTGGTGTGCCTGCTCTACTTCAGCTACAAAATGAAGGATACCTAAAGATCTCTTTGAGGAAAAAACTTAAGGTTCTTTCAGCTGACTTTAAACGAAAGCTCTGTGGCATTCAGGAAAACTGGAATCATCCATGGAGTTATAGGAAGCAGAAGAGAATTTGAGGATGGGCCAGAAAGTCTTCATAGTGCAAACTTTACTAATTTAAGCAACTTATTCATATGAACCTATCTCATGTGTGGATCTGTGGCATTGAGACAGAGTGGACAATTCCAAGAACATGGCAGCTTCTCCTAGGAGTGCAGTCTCAGTAGAGGAAGCCCAGCTTGCAGGGGTGTGCCTAACCCCACATCTCCGGCACTCAGTGCACTAAAGTGCATTTCTCCCTCTTGTAGAAAATACTTAGATTTAGAGCACTGGTTTCAAACGGAGGGAGAGTAGTAGCGGTGGTGATCTTGTCTCCAGTGAACACTCAGCAATGTCTGGAGACATTTTTGGTTGTCACAACTAGGGGGTGGGTGGGTGCTACTGGCATCTAGAGACCAGGGACAGTGCTAAACATTCTAGCAAGAATATGGAGCCCTGAGGAGACACATCCCTGCACCAAAATCTTTCCCTTGAAGCTCCTTGTCACTACAAGTCCGAGCTTTAGAAAACTCATCTATGTTTGCCTTTCAATCCCCAGCCTAACATTCACAGCTTCCATTTTATTTTGTTTGTTAAACATTTACTATGTCATTGATAAAGAATAAAATTTGTCTGGGGGGGGTTGCTTTGGGATGGTTGCTATTGTTCTTATAATAAATGTGGTCATAAAATAATAAGGATGTAGTACAGCTGACTATTAAGCTAAAGAATTAGTCTGGTTCATGTTTCTGCCAGTACCTCTAAACCTGTGATTGTAACTATGGCCAGGTTATTGAAATAGGTAAACTTACTTTGCGATACACTGTTATTTTCAATATATCTTTAAAAATAAATGTGACAATGTTCATTGAGCCTGAGGTGACATAAAGGCATGTAAAGCACTTCAAGCTAGATCCACCTGGACTCAAATCTGACTTTAGTACTTGGTGGCAAATAACTTAGTTTCACAAAGCCTCAGTTTCCTATAAACTGGGGCAATGGTATTGAGCTTACAAGATTATTGTAAAGGCTAGAGATAATGTACAGTAAGTGCTTAGCTAATGGAGGCCCTATAAATTACAGAAATTAATAGAAAAACAGTGATTTCAGCATGTTTCAATCTGACCTTTTAATATATTATATTTCACTGCACACAACATTGCTCAGTTAACATTGTTTGTTACCTAAATGTCTCCTCAATCTTCTCATGCATGAGGCTCTATTAACAAATGTGTCACATGAAATAATTTGCCCCAAAGACCAAAAGCCTTCAAAGAGAAAATCCTGAGCTGCCTTATGTGCCATCCCTTTCTTAAGTATAATCACAAGGGGACATATCATAAACAAAAAAAAGTATAAAATGCTTTCAGCATCTTATGCAAAGGCAGCTCCCTATCTTCTCTGTGAACTGACAGATAATAAATCAATGTAAGGCAGTCAAAACCTTTTCTAGTGGCCTCCCAAAACGGGCATTCCCCCAGACCCCAGATAAATGGTGATTTCCAAGGCAACCTAGGGACAGCTAAAATAATTCACCTGGAAATTCAAAGCCCTCAGCTAAAGGGGTAGCGTTGGATTTGAAGGCATTACTGACCTGCTGCACCTCTTCCTGAGCCTGTGCTAGAGGATAACAGCATGGCCAAGAGGAAAAAGAGCTGGGATGATTCCGAAGACCCAAATTCCTGACCTGGCTTACCCAGCCAAGAGAGGAATATCCTTGGGCAAGTCCTTTACCTTTATGAACCTCAGTTTTCCCATCCCTAAACTGGGAGGGAGAACATCTGGCCTATCTGCCTTTATAGGTTTGCTTGAGAAGAGAATAGAACTGGGAGCATTTGGAAAGCACAAATGAAAGCTGCTGCTATTATCGTTGTTATTATCACTTGTTATACTAAATCAATTAGGTAAATGTCTTCTTAGGCCTCAACCACAAGTTGTTTTAGACCCAGCTACTGACACTTTCAAAACTGTAAGTTTTCCCACCTACTCTGCACTTCTTTATAGGTTTGCTTGAGAAGAGAATAGAACTGGGAGCATTTGGAAAGAACAAATGAAAGCTGCTGCTATTATCGTTGTTATCATCACTTGTTATACTAAATCAATTAGGTAAATGTCTTCTTAGGCCTCAACCACAAGTTTTTTTAGACCCAGCTACTGACACTTTCAAAACTGTAAGTTTTCCCACCTACTCTGCACTTCTTCCCTGCCAATTATTAGCAAAGCAGATGTCACTTGCCCCCCTTATAGGATAAAATTAAATGTCCCGTTTTCACGAACCTGGCAAGCCACATACTCTCCCTGGAGTGGCATAAGGTTTCGAACTGCCCTTCACACTCCTGCCAGCAAAGACGACATGCAAATCAGTAGCTTCCACTATTTCAAAGCAAATGACTCTAACTGAAAAGATCTTTACCTAGGATTTTCCTCTACTTGTTATGTTTTTATGCATAACTTCTTATCTGTACTTGATTATGCTGGAATAAGGCTATGAATATTAATGATTGGAATTTATAATTTAGTGCTGTGCCTTTTCTGCTGATTAATTCAAGGACATTTTATTTCTTAAGAAGCTAGGTTTCTAGAGTAGTCAAACTCATTTTCCTGGACACTCATTTAAACTTAGAATATTTATCTACCAATTTAGGTTGAAAGTAAGGTCTCAGCCTCACCATAATTTTTGTCTTAAAGGATAACTATGTTAAACGTTGAGGTGGCTAAGCTTAAATTTTTCAGGAAAACTTATTTTGAATCTTGCCGTAAAGCCAGAGTTCCTTCTAAATTAATGGAGCTGTATTAAATAATACATAATGTGATTATAGCCTAGGTTGGACTTCACCTGTGCAGAAAGTAGAAGGCTTTCTAACTGATTTTTAACTTGGCTAAAAAGGTGGGAGAGGTCAGAATTGGAATGCCAAGTCACATTGCTCCAGCCAGCTCAGAAAAAGGCAAATCCTTTAGGATAACTTCCTCTGGCAGGAGAAAAGCAGTAATCGAGAGGGTCTGAGTCAGGATTTTTTACCAAGGATAAGAGACCTATTAGTCTTGGTTCAAATTCCCAGGGAATCTTCAACTTTGGTCTAATGCTGGGCACGTCTAATGTAATGTTTCTGCTAAGACAATACAGGATAATCACCAGGATAGAGGGAGAGGGAGAGAGAGAGAGATGGAAGAGAGCAAATTGTAAAGATAGCAAAAGAGAGAGAGAAAGATAAAGGAAAAGAGGAAGGGAAGAAGGGAGGGTGGCAGAGAGAGATTTAGGAGAGTGGAGGAGGGAAATGAAAGGAGAAGGAGAAAGGACCGTCTAAAACAAGAAATCAAAGAGTCCAAAAAAAACAGCTAAGAAGAAAAGGGAAAGAAAGATTAGGAGGGATTGACAAGGGGAAGGATTGAGGCAAGGGAATAAGAAAGAAAAGGAAATGGGAATGAAATAGGAATAGAAGAAAAGGCAAAAGAGAAGGAAGGTAGAATGGAACTAAAGAGAATGGGAGAGAGGGGAAAAAAGAAAGCAAAGCTGGAGGAAAGATCCAGAAGAAAACCAAGAGGAAGAGGAAACACAAAACAAAATAAAAGTTGCAGGGAGGGCTCAACGCTTCTTTCCAACCAGGTGAGTACCACAGTAATGAAGTGAGTTTATCCGCGGTGTGAATAGTTTCGAGCCCATTCTCTGCCTGTGCTCCCGTCTTCCCTGCTAGGAAGAGCTCCATAGATGTCCTGTAAAAAAAATGCTAAAACCTCCATAGGATACAAACCTGCCGAAGGCCATGAAGAGGGGCTGCTTATAAAGTCCCGAATAGAAAAATGTTCTGTATTGTTTGTGTGTTCTTATCAAGAGATTGTTTAAAAAGAAAATGCTTACTTTAGAAAGCTCTATCTCAAACTTCTGGTAGAGAATGTGAGCTGTGATTTCCAAGCTTTCCACTCTCTCCACGGGAAACGTGGTGTCCGGCAGGGAAACGAAGCACTGGCAGGTCCCGTGGTCATCCACAGAGCCGGTCAAATTGGAAAACGACTGTAAATGATAATAAGTTGAGTATCAGTAATAAGCTGGGAAATGAGCTTTTAGGCAACTGGAGTGACAAAAATTGGCTTGTCAAAGAGACTAACAAGTGGAGTCCAACATATAAACGAGTAGAATCATAGAAGCAAGCTAAAACCACTATGTTTTCACAGGTGGTGATTATACAGAGCATTGAGTCACATCTCCACCCACTAAATTACACCACTAGGCCCCCAGCCTTCAGCGAAAGGAAGAGTCTCCGTTCCTGAAGAGTCTTAAAGGAAATTATTACCGTCTCTATGCAAGGCAAGAGAAATAAGGAAGCAATGAGAGTTCTAAGTGTGAATTGCAATTCTACCACTTACTAGACGTGAGACATCCTTAAGTCTCAGCTTCCTCATCTGTCATACAGAGATAACCTACTTCACAGGGCTGTCCTCAGTATTAGTGGAGTAAGTGAGCCAAGTCCCTGCCAGCGGAAGGCAATCAGTAAATATCACTTTCTCTTTCCTTCTGTTACTCATTTTCTTTTCCTTACCTTTACCCCAACCTCAATTCAGTTCCTCCCAATCAGAATGAGAAAACCATCAAGGATGTGGACTGCCATGAAAATACACAACGCATGTTCATATTCTGTCTTCGCCAGGGAAATTGTATCATTAACATCCCTCAAAATGCAAACAAAACAGCCATTTCTTAGAAACTGAATAGTGTATGAGTTTCAAGGTTTTGTGCAAATTTTTCCAATAAAAGTTTTCCAGCTTACCACTTTGCAGAAAAGTCATTTTAAAATATTTGATGTTTCTTTAAGATATTCAGGCTCACGCTTCGGTGCCACTGCATATTTTAAGATGACAGGTTTGAAAGATCCTGTTTTTCTTTTGTCCCCTTTGAACTTCCCCAAGGGGATCTCAGCACAATTAACATTTTTGTATGACTACTGTCACCTTACAGAGTAACTCTTGGCAGCCAACCGGCTGTGCCTTTTAATGATCTCATCCGAAGGCCAGCCCAGAGCTCACCTGTGGAACGTCAGCATGAAGGGACTCTTCATGAAACTGCTATGGGCAGGGCAATGGTTTTCAGAATTTGAAGAGACTCAGGTCATGTCTCTGAAAGTTCAGGTCAGCTGAGGTGGTATGCTCTGTACATTTAATGTCTACCAACCTCCATGACTCCTGAACAAACTGGGCCTAGATGCTTCTACAATCAAGACCTATTCCACCAGTGACCTCTGGCCAATCAAGGCTTTTGCAAGTACGTCATTTTTAACAAGCAGAAAGAAAACTACATATGTGTGTACCCAAAACTTCCTATGCCAGGAAAATTCTTGACGTTGGCCTCAATTTTCTCTTCCAATCACATCTCCACAACTGCAGGAATTGGGGAATAAGGAGTAGGGACAGTGGGTTTATGCTGAACATGGGAGTGGGGGTGGGGAGTGGATAGGGGAAGGGTCTTTGCCAGGGATGAGTAAGGACTGGACAAGATACTCCAGGAGTCTTTCAGAGAGGCCAGCTTCTCTTGGAACCAGCTTTATTGCTTCCTCTAAAGACAGAAATATTCACCTCAAACATGCCAAGGCTTTTACAGAAAGGACCAATATATCATGGACTTTTGAAGAAATAGCTTATTATAATAACTGTCTAGCAAAGAAAAATCTTGCATTGCGTTTTGACAAGGGGAGGTTAATTAGCTGCACAAGACAGGGTTGGACCCTCTCAGAGTTCTCTAAAAAGCTCTGCCAACTCCGGAAACAGTGGATATCATGAAGCAGTCTCGAGACAGTCAACTTGGAACCACTCGCTAACAGCTTTTAGTCCTGAAGTTCACCTGAAAGACAGGCAAATAATTACGAGCCCTGCTGACAGCCATTCCACCAGTTTCTACTGAATATCTCTGTCCCAACACTGTGGACTGCCGGCTTCCATCCTGCTTGTCATCAGCCCAGTGTGCTCAGCTGACATCAAAATGGTCCATAAGTTTGATCAGTGTCTCCCATTAGAGATAATTCTGCTCCTTGCATTCAACGACAATGAAGCTAATGGTGATGAGTCTCTCTGCAGTGGATGCTTAAACCTCTGTGAGTGTAACGTGGGGAATGGGAGATGAAGGTGTTTGTCCCCTTAGCCTTTAGAAGGACCTGTGATCCCCTTTGTGGAGGGCAAATAGGACCCTGCGTACCCCATAAGATACCCTTATACCCTCAGCATGTGTTCAATTAACATTCACCAATGTCTACAATATGCCAGTTTCTGGCATTAGGGAGGTGGGTAAGACCCAGTTCCTGCCCAGGAATCAGGCCCACTGTCATCGTGAAAGGCCCAGGGCTTTTTTTCAAGCAGCCCATAGCCTGATAACTCATTGTGCTTCCAACGATGCCAGTTACTGTGTGGAGCAGAGCACTGGGTCTTTTCTTTCTCTGTGAAATGAAGACCCTGTAGCATCCCCTTCTCTGGAGGGTGACATCGGAGGCATGAGGAGTGCTCTGAGCGCTATAGGAGAAGGTGTGACTCCCATTTGTGATTTAAGGTTGCAATTGGCTCTAATTAGCAGCCAAGTCTAAGTGCCCACAAAGATTCAAGGCATAAAATAATGGTACTCAACATTTTCAAAGTACAGAAAATGATACGTTTGGAACTTGCTCAATGACAGTTATAAAAGTGTTTTCCACCACTTTCCAAAGAGCTCATCAAGCTGACAGCCAGCCACAGAAAATTAGGTTTATAGTGGAATTGACACCTAGTCTGCTATAAAAAAGAAGTTGGAGTTGTGATATCTCCAGAGGGAGATAAGTAAACCAGGAAAGAAATTAAAATTAAAACCTCTAAGTACAATCTAACTACCATTTCTTATCTACTTTTAAATATTTGTTTCCTTAGCAGACAATAGGCATTTTGGATTTCTCTGTTTCTTGACCTATATTTTGTTTTCTATTATTTTAGCTGATGATCTTATCCAAATGCTGGCTTCTGATTGGTGATGAAGTTCAAAGTAAATTATTGTTAACCTCACTCCAAAAAAAAAAAAAAAAATGCTAACCAGTTCTAATCATCTCCAGAAATCATTTAATACCATGGAATAAAATTATGCATCTGGTATCTGGCTACAAAGAGCCCTTGTGCATATTCATGATTAACAAACTTTTCTCCTCTTAAAAACAGGCAATTCTCTTCTATAGTCCCTGAAAATATAGAAAGCTGCATATAGAGAGATGGTGAAGAAGGTGGGAAAATTAATTTTGAACTATGTAACTAGCTAGCTTAATGACTTTAAGCCAATGATTTCATCTCGCTAAGCCTCAGTTTTCACATCTCTAAAATGGGACCAGTACTCCCTGAAAATATAGAAAGCTGCATATAGAGAGATGGTGAAGAAGGTGGGAAAATTAATTTTGAACTATGTAACTAGCTAGCTTAATGATTTTAAGCCAATGATTTCATCTCGCTAAGCCTCAGTTTTCACATCTCTAAAATGGGACCAGTAATTTTACCCACATATTAGGGTAAGTAAATACCTACTTAAATAAGATAATATACCATATATTAGGTACTTACTAGTCCTGGCATTTCTTAGGTTGATGATGAATATTATTGCTGTTGTTTCTATATAGGCCCTATCCAAACTATTGGTCAATCACCAAATTTTTGTCCCATTTATTCCTGATGGTGAAAACGAAAACAAACAAAAGGCTTTCCCTCCCCTTCTCCCATTCACTCTTCCATTCATACATGCTCATGTAAGCAGCTGTCTGACCTGTAAGCAAAGATTAGACAGGCAGAGGGAGGAGCTTTGGCAGAGATAAGACTCTCTTACCCCAAGAGACACCTTAGTAGGGAGTGGCCTAGGAAGTTTGGAGAGCAAGGCTCCTGCAGAAAGGCCCAGAGGTGAAGTGAGCAACTACTTCTTGCCCCCAAACCCTCACCCCCTTCATGCCTATTTCCATTTCTTTAAAGGAGAGCCAAAGAGGACTCATCCCCCAAGACACTAGGCTGCTCTGCGTTCTACCTAGGTAGCCTCAAAGGACCAATCCCTTTGTAGTGCATGATGTTTTTGTTTTGTTTGCTTGTCACTGCTGTTGTTTGGAGCTGGAAACGCCCTAAAGATTTCATAGAAAGAAAATTGAAAAGAGTTAACACTCCCCCGGGGAATGTCCACATGTACTAGCACTTTCCTAAAACCAATAACTCCTCCCCTTACTTCTATCACCCATTTCCTTTACAAACTAGGCGCAGAGGAACTGTCAGGGCTCCAACTGGAGCATTGTAGCTCTCATGCCCTCGAGGGCTACTCTTTATGTTCGTGGGTCCCAGCTGGGCAGCAAATCAATGGAACAAACTTTTCTGGAGCTGCTACTATCAGGGTCCCTTCTCTAACAGTTCCCACCCAGGACTACATATTAGAATCACCTGGGGAAAGCTTTTTAAAAATATCTCATTTTTAAATATCTACGTGGGATAGGACCTGAGCATCTGTACTTTTTAGAGTCACCCTTGCTGCCCATTGTAATGTGCAACCAGGTTGGAGAGCGAAGATGTAGTCTCTCTTGCTAACAATTTAATTATTTTACCCAGGTTTTAATTTATTTCCAGTGTGCCTATAGTTAACAAAAGGAGTTGTAAATCTTTTAGAGTGCCCAGGTCTAGCCATCCGTGAAATTGTATTCAGGTCCCCGAAAAGCAAGAGGAAATGAATGAGCGCAGTTCATTCAGACTCTGGGGCCTTCTCACCTGGGTCAGGGAACTGCTGTCACCCAAGGAGCCAGAGCCGGCACTGAAGTTGGAGCTAGAGCCAACGCTTGAGAAGGATCTGGAGCTGGAGAAAGGAATCAGGGGTCCCAAATCTCCCACATCCTCCAAATCCCCAGCAGCCAGGCTGAAGAGGAACAGAAGAGCTTGCAGGAAGGGGAGATTTGTTCTCATCTTTTCCTCTTGGCTGGAGCCTCTGGCCTGTGCGCAGAGCCCAGGGGCTTCTTATAGTGCCCAGTGGGGATTTCCCCATGGCCAGTTTGTGGGGAAAGAGGAAGCAGCCAGGGAGCATGGACCCGCCCCAGGAGGGTCAGGACACCCAGAACCTGAGTCATGGCCCACACCTTGCCACTGAGCCCCACACTGTGAGCTGCCCTCAGATCTGTATATCTCCTGCCACATACAAAATCAAATGCGCTTTTGCAAGCTTGTTATCTAATTCTGGCTTGGTCCTTCCTTGAACAGGATCAAAGTAGCCTTTGTGAATGAGAAAGAGTTTGGAGGCTCCATGAAGGAAAAATAACCCTTAGTCCTTTACCTAGAAGCCACTTCTAGTTTCTCTCCCCCATTTTACTGAATGCTGCTTTGCAGAGAAAATTAGGGAACTTGCTTTAAAGACTGAATCTCCCCTGATGGTGTCTGAAGCGTCCCCTCTTTAGTTCCAACTGCCCAGGTTGTCTCTGAGCTTTCCCTTGTGTTGTCTGCTTCTAGACAAAGATCTCTCAACAGCCCCACTCTGAAGAAGAGAGTGGTGATGTTTGGTTCCCTGGAAAACCAGGTAGGGCTGCACTGTCACGCACTCACCACTGCTTGATATAGGGAAAAGAAAGAACCCAAACACACTAGTGTCCCCAGATGAGCCAGTGCCCACTCTGCCGGGACCGGGGGCTACTCCAGACCCAGTCAAGGAGGTCTCTCAGGGAGCAGGTTCTCTCCCCAGCAGACTCTGTCCGACCTTTGTTGCAGACCCTCTGATGAGCTGGCCAGACATGCAAGAGCTTGAGGCTCATTCTTCATGAAACTGAGAAACAGGATGCTTCTCTCACCCACTCCGACTCTGGCTTCAGGCTCCATTTGTATCTCTCCAACATTTCACACACCTTTGTGACTTTGGCCTTTCTTCCCACAGAGTGAAAAAGGTATTGGTCTGAATATTAAAACCCAGCTCCGTTGCTCATTAGTCGGTGGCCTTGGGCATGTCACTTAACCCCTCTAAGATTGTAACAATTCCTAAATTATTAGAATTAAATGGAATAACATATAGGAAGTTGCTTATAAGCTTTATAAGTGCTACACAAATGTCAGCTTTGGGGGCTTTGTTGAATTTCCTAAAGCCAGGATCAATATGTCAGGTTGTTAAGTTCAACACAGGAAAAGAACGCCCGTGCCTCACCCCCTCCCACCTCTCCCGGGAGCCTCACTCCGTCCCTGCCCCTCCCAGGAGCCGTCTGGAAGACCTAGCTTAAAGCGTTCTTTCACAGCTTAACCTCATGGACTTCACAAACTCTCGGAATAAACACAGCGCTTATGTGAGAAACAGAGTCTTAAACTGCTGGTAGCTATTCAGATACTTGGGGGGTGGGGGGAGGGGAATACAAATGGATGAATAGAGCATGAAAAAAGGAAAAGAGACGGGAACGATGGGCAAGTGGCTATTTTTGGTGCACCCAAGGCACTCTGGGGCTGCATCCCTGGCCCAGTGCCCCACACTTCTCCCTGACTTATAGGGCTGAGAGCACCTCACCTAGACCAGCCTCCCCAACTCTAGGGTCCACACTACCCCATCATCCGGGCTGATATTGCTGCCCTCACCCACCCTCCATATTGAAACTCACCTGTCGAGACACCCAAGGGTGTCTTCTCAGGCCAATCTTATTCCCTTTTCCGTGGATGTGGTGATTAGAGGCAGACCCAGGAAGGACAGTGGCATTTTCCCAGAAGTTTCTGGGAACATGGGGTCCACTTCCATTATCTGCTCCCAAGTCAATCTGTAGTGAAGACTGAGGTCAGCAACAGGTGATCCATGGCCAGCTGTTAGGGCTAAGAGGTATATTCTGAAGCCCCCATCTCTCATATTCTGCCCCATGTAGGGTTGCCAGACTTAGAAAAAAATAATATAGGACACCCAGTCTCAATGTGAATTTCAGATAAATAACTAATAATTTTTTGCATGTAATATTTGGGACATATTTATACTAAAATAATTGTATATTGTCTATTTAACATTCCAGTTGAACTGGATGTCCTGTACTTTATCTGGGAACCCTACTATAGAAGCAGAATGTGGGCTGTGAAATTCATTGTTCCCTATGGGAAACAATTCAGCCTTGGCCTCTTTGGCCAAATGTTCTAGTCACTTAGATCCTGAGTCCAAAGCGTAGGGCATGTGTGAGGATGAAAACTGATACACTGAATCCATTATCCTGAGATCCAATGCTGTGAATACGGATACAGGGAGGAGAGCATATCTCTACCTCCCATCACAATTCCCCTCTTCCTCCTGATTCCCACCAAATCCAAGGGCACAAGCTGTTCTCATTTGCTAGTAGCTTCTGCCTATAGCTGTCATGAGCTTTCGTTGTCCCTTTTTCAAGGAGCATGTCAGTGCCCTTGTCAGAAAAAAAAAATCTCATTAACAATGGTATTCTGTAGTCATGACTACTTTTAAGGACTTCTATGGCTAATTCTTTTGAAGACCCCTTACCAGAGGGGTTGCATTCCTGCAGAAATGGGGCAGCAGTTCTCCCAAGCAGGAATATGCCTCAGCCAGGAAAGAACCACCACCCCCACTGTGCTCATAAGCTGCTTTTTTCCTGTATGCCTCCGTCATTCTCAGAATACAACTTTAATCTATTTGATAGCTTCAAATGCACAAAAGTATTGTTGACGTCTCAGTGATGAGATTATTAATAATAGTTTGATCAGTTTCTCTGCAAATACCTTTGTCCTAAGAAATAACAAGCCCCCTTATTATTTGACAGTCTCAAAGATAGGATAAAATTATCAGAGCTGCAAAGCAAACAGTATATTATTTATAACAATGTGTCCTGACTCTGGATACCCCCTAGAGTAAGGGGCCACTGAAATTCATTGAGTAATACAGCATTCCTCCCTGACAGCATGAAAGAAAGCTATTATTTATGCACTTTATTAGGGAAACTCCTCTAAGCTGTACTTCTTGAACAGTTGCAACACACAGGGAAGATATTCATATAGATATAGCCTTAATTTAATCCTCCTTTCATTAAAAACCAATGCCAAACACACTGTGGTACTTTCCAGAAGAGAGTTTCTATAGGATATCTGGTGCATACAAGAACAATAGAGTCCATGTTTAGTTTACAGCTTGACAATAGAGGTTGTGTTGGGTTGGACCCTTTTTATGTCACTTGACTATGTCCCCAACAACCCTCAGATCTTTATCAGCAATATTGTAAAGCAATAATCCTGTGTAAGATAATAATAATAATATTATTAGCAATATTGTAAAGCAATAATCCTGTGTAAGATAATAATTCATTAACCCTGGAAAGTGGTCCCTCAGTTAACAATGTGCTCTGTGCAAAGTATCAGGCTCTATGACAAGAAAGAAGAAAGCATAATTTTTGCTAATAAAAATATCTAGTCACTTAGGGGAGGCAGGCAACTTCAGGGACTATACAAGGAATAAAAACAACAAATTGGACACAAAACCAATCACGTGGATACTGAGGAGTGACTGGATAGACTATGGTGACCTCACCCAGCTGGGTAAATGTGTGAAGAATTCGCCAGGCAGTGAGCTTCTTGAGGATGGAGACTGTGAGCTCATCAGTTTTGAATATCCAGCACCTAGCCCTTGGCATTTGGTGCCCAGAAAACATTAGCAGGCTGGGGAATACATTTAATATATAATTGCATGCATGTGTTGATTTAATAAGAATTGCAAAGGAATGTCTTATGTAACTCTTGGACAAGATATTATTTTTTTCAAAATTAGTGCTGGAGAAAAGGGAGTGAGTTTCAAGCAAGAGAAATTACATGAATAAAAATAACTCAGGTAACCTGAATTTTCTCCAGGGTCATGATTATGCCCACGGCCCTGCAATCTCATATAGCAAGCCCTAGCAACTCATCCTCAGATCAGAGTTCCTAAAGTTGTTCTCAGCCTGACTCAAACCCCAAATCAACATTCTAATTCCCTAAGCATAGCCAATATCAGGAATTACCTAGATTTAGGCATTCCATCGTGGTTTAAAAGGTTCAAACCCCAGATTACAGATTTTTCAACCAAATACTTATGTTTTCAATCTGTAGCAAAATCATCCATGTTGACAAAATGCAGAACCAAACTGGTAAAAAGGGAAACTAATGAAAACCAGTGAAAACTTCTGTGCAGATACTGAAAGGCAGCAACAACAGAGTGTTGGAAGGCAGCATATACTAATTTTTTAGGAAAAAGAGAGACTTTACACCCTCCCCAGAGGATGTTTGGACTAATGAGCCACAACAGTGCTCAGAATTATTTCCGTTTGTCAAAAAACACTCCACCACCGCTGAGGGTGGATGGACTCAGGCTTATCTCTAGACCTACTGGATGGAGTCTGCCTAGAGACATAGAAACAAAGACTGCCCCTAAATTCCTCTTGCCATGTCCTGACTGTTGCATTGAGGCATGCCCTCCCCTCACTCCCACATCCACACCTGAGCTTTTCACACTTCTTGGGTATTGTAAATCACCCAGTCACCCCTCAAAGGTCAGGTGAGGAGTTTTCTTCAAGCACAAGTGAAAAGCATCCTCTTCTTGCTCTTCTGCCCCATTGCAGAAGGCTCTGCTTGCCTCACATCCGACCCACCTGCGTTCTAACATCCAGATTCTCAGTGAGACCTTCCTCCATAGTCAGTTGCACATGTCTAGCCCCCTACACCTTTTACTGTGAGAAACAGGCAAACTGTCTACCTCTACAGGATGTTGTCACCTGGAAATTCCAAGTGTGACCACTGCAACCAATGCAGCATTTTCAGATTTAGTCATGCTTTCTACTTTTCTGTTTCTATTGTTTTCCTGCCCAAATCCTCTCAAACCCTGTTTTATGGACTGAATGTTTGTGTCCCACCTAAAATTTAATGTTGAAATCCTGACCCCCAAGGGGATGGTATTGGGAGGTGGGGCCTTTGGGAGATGATTATGTCACAAGGGTGGAGCCCTCACGATGAGATTAGTGCCCTTATAAAGGGGATCCCAGAGAGCTTTCTTGCCCTCTTTATACCATGCGAAGACACAACATGAATTTGGCAGTCTGCAACCCAGAAGACGGCCCTCACCAGAATCCAATTATGTTGACACACTGACCTCAGACTTCCAGCCTCCAGAAAGTTATTTGTCCAGAACTGTGAAAAATAACTTTCTGTTGTTAATAAGCCACCCTATCTATGGTACTTTGTTACAGCAGCTCAAACTAAGACACCCTGCAAATTCCCAAGCTAGATGTCAGAATTCTGCACTTACTACTTGGGGGCAAGTCAATGTAGTGAGAAGGGCAAAGGGTCCTAAACACTGAGCAAAGCTATTGGATCTATCAACTTCCTAACTGAGTGACATTGAGCCCAGCATTATCTGAGCTTCACAGTACGGTAGCCACCAGCCAAATATGGCTATTGAAAACTTGAAATATGGCTAGTCTGAACTGAGATGTGTTTTAGATAAAAAAATATATACTGGATTTCAAAGATTTAGCATGAAAGAAAAGAATGTAAAATATCTCATCAATAGTTTTTATATTGATCATATGTTGAAATGGCAATATTTTAGATATATTGAGTTAAATAAAATATTTATTAAAATTAATTTCAACTGTCTCTTTCCTTTTTTAATGTGGCTACTAGAAAAATTTGAATTACACTTGTGGCCATATGTTTCTATTGCACAGTGCTACTTAGAGCACACAGCATGATTAGCTACGATGGAGAAGCTACTGGAGGTTACCAGAACATCGGAAGTTATACCAAATTTCTCTTCCCACTCACAGGAGGTTAGCTAACCAGGTGGGTTGCTGCCATGGGATTTCAAATGTAACATTTCTTCACAAGTGTTAGATGTTACAGAAATTCTCTCTAAAGAGCCTCAAGACGAAATTGGGGATTTTTTTTTCTTTGTCTTAAAAAGCTTATTATATGAGAGAAATGAAAACTATGTCAATGTTATTTGGGACAAAGTCAAAAATTACGTCAAGAATTACCTCTATAAGAGCTGCCACATGTTATTTGATTTGTGCCCACATTTTCAAAAATAGAGAGATTTCACATAAATTTCTATGTCTGGGGTTCTTTTGTGGGGGAAAGAAAGATCTTGTAATACCAGTACCACAAGAGCTGGAGCTGAGAAGCAGCAGCCCCTTTAAATGACACACACTTCCCAGTCTGCCACTGTCCCCATCACTCACACCTGGTCTCTTCCCTTTATGTACTGACCTGTCTATAGGCCTATGGGTACGCAATTACTGCTTTAAAATTTCAAATTTTAAAAACCTGCTTTTCAGAAGCAAAGAAAACATTGTTTAAAAAGAGTGTAGCAATTTGGATATTGCATTTCCCCCTCTTTCATCAGAAGAACAGCATAATGTTAAAATTTATTGCCAAGGATACCATGCTATATCACTAAACTTAGATTTATGAGTTCTGGAAAATAATCAGAACATAATGAAACAAATTTTTGAAACTGCTATTTAAATGGAACAAAATTTAATGAATCATTAAATGAGGCAATGGCCAAACATGTGCAGGAAATTTGTGCAAATAAATTTCCCAAAACCACCAAACAACTCAACCTCATCTGTGGTTGTATAAACATAATTGAAGTTGGCTATTGGCTTGTCCTTCCTGGTCCTCTCTTAACACTCCTTACCTCACCCAGCTGTGATTTATTGGTATGACTTAGGCCCTGTGGGGCACAGAGAAAAATGAAAACGTGGGGACTTTGTTCAAAAACGATTAAGAATTTTAAGACAGTGATAGCAAAGCAAAGTGTGAGGCCCTTCTGAAAGGGGAGCCCTGTGGGACTCCCAGGTTGCATGCCCATGAAGCCAGCAATAGCTACAGCAAGGGACACCTAATCAATTCTGGGAGGTTAAGAAAGTTTTCTGCAGGAAGAAAAATCCCAAAATGAGACTTGAAATATTATAGAAAATTTAAAAAATTTTAAATCTCTATCATCTAAAACTTGACTTTGTAGCATGGAGGGGGAAGAGGCTCTCTTTGAGCTGTCACCTGTGCCTATCCAGCAGCAACTAGCAACTAACGGGGTTCTGGAGCCTCAAGGACCCAGAAATATTGTGATGAGAGGGCCTGAGACTTCTCTCATTTAATCTCACTTTCAAGAACTTTGCCTTTCAGTTGATAGTAATGATATTATACAGTTTCACATTTCCTTATATTATGTATATCTTGCTACTATACTTAGAATGACTACTGCTTTGATGTCATCATGAAAATTAATATGTAATATGTATTACTTTACTTAGCCACAACCCAACAATTACCAAATACAAGAAGTCTACCCCCTATCTTGACCCAGTGTCCTGCTTCCTCCTCCTCAGGTCCAACACCTTAGTTATGCTGTGCCTGTGCTTGGTGAAGTTTTGTTTCATATGTGTATGTGTCTATGTGCATCTGTGAATGTTTGGCTTTGTTTATGGTCTTACTGAGTTCCCAATTCCTTCATTCACAGAGTGGAGAGAAGAACAATAATAATGCTTATTTTGTAGGATTTTTTATTCGTTTATTTACAAATATTTAATGAGTGTGTCCTATATGTCAGGCACTGTTTAGGTGCTGGGAATATAGCAATGGAAATAAAAATCCCTCCTTTCATGGATCTGAAAGTTTAATCAAGACAGACAATAGACAATATAAATAAGTAAAATATATAGTATGTTAGGTGCTGTTAAGTGCCATGGGAAAAAATAAAGTAGGAAAGAGAAACAGAGGAAAATAGGGGGCAGGGCGTGCATGTTTAAGTAGGGCGGTCGGAGAAGGCCTCAGTGGGAAAGAGACATTTGAGTAACAGGGTCAGAGAAAGGCATAAGGCATCTGGAAGAAAAGCATTCCAGGGAAAAGCAAATGCAAAGCCCGAGGCAGACATGTCACCTGAAATTGAATAGGAGGCTGGTATGGTTGGCTGGGGTGTAATGAGGTGGAAGAGAGTAGCCTGAGGTCAGGGGACTGCCACGTTGCATAGGGTCTTTAAGGTCATTAGAAGGATTTTGGTTTTTACTCTGGGTAAGTGGGAGCCATTTGAGTAGAAGAGCGACATGATCTGATTTATAACCTAACAGGATCCCTCTGACTGCTCTGTTGAGACTGGACTGTGCTCAGCAAGAGCAGAAATGGGAAACCAGTGTGGAGACTCCTGATATAACCCAGGCAGGAGATGATGGGGGTTCAGACCAGGTGACAGCAGTGGAAATGGTGAAACATGACCATATTCTGGACAAAACTTTACTTTAGAGATGAAAACATTTGCTGTGGGCTGTAGAAGAGAGAGAGGACTCAAGGCTGACACTGAGGTCTTTGCTCTTAGCAAATGGAAGGATGAAGTTGGCATTAACTGAAGTGGAGAAGACCACAGAAGAAGTATGATTAAAGTCTAGGGGCTCAGCTTGGGAATGTAAAGTTGATGCTTTTTAGACAACCAAGTAGAGATGGTGTGTAGGTAGTTGGATATTTGAGTCTGGAATTAAGAGGAGAGATCAAGGCTCACAACAAATATTTAGGAATTGTTAGCATATCAATGATATATATATTTTTTTTGGCAGCTGGCCAGTATGGGGAACTGAACCCTTGACCTTGCCAGCCGAGCTAACTGGCCAGCCCCCTCAATGATATTTAAAACCACGAGAGTCAGTGAAATCACCAATGAAGAAAAAAGAGAAGACATCTGGGATCTGAGATCTGGGAAGTTCCAAGAATAAAAGTCAGGGAGACGGGGAGACAACAGCCAAGGAGATGGAGAGGGGCTGCCGGGTAGGTCAGAGGGAAGCCAGGCAAGTGTGATGTCCTTGAAGCCAAATGAAGACAAAATTTCAAGGAGGAGAAAGCCATTGCCTGTGTCAAATGACTCAAGTGGGTCAAGTGAGATGAGAAGACCATGATTTATAACTGGATCTGGCCAAGTATTGGTCATGGTGACCTTTTATGAGAGCTGTGTCAACAGAGCAGTGAGTCTGAAAGCATGACTGGGGGGTTTAACAGAGATGAGAAGAAAGAAATGGGTCAAGTGAGATGAGAAGACCATGATTTATAACTGGATCTGGCCAAGTATTGGTCATGGTGACCTTTTATGAGAGCTGTATCAACAGAGCAGTGAGTCTGAAAGCATGACTGGGGGGTTTAACAGAGATGAGAAGAAAGAAATTGGGGACAGCAAGTGTAGACAATGCTGAGAAGAGTGTTATTTGAAAGGGCATTGAAGACAAGGACCAAATGCAGCACTGCACATGACCAAACTTGGAAAACTACAAGGGCACTATGTAAAGGCTGGCTATGATTGTCAGAACTGAGACCTATGGCTTTCAAAGTGTCAACAAGGCTTAAGGATTTTTGTGCCCACTTATAGCTGTGGCATCTCCAGAAGACTGTGTTCTCACCACACCTATGGCTGTTTGAAGGAACCACTAAATCCTCAAGAAATCAGTGTTACCCAGGCATTAGTTTATTTTAACAATCCCCAGGTGATTCCAATGTGCAGCCATGTTGAGGACCCCTGAGCTAGCCTCCTTCCCCACCCCTGACTCTCTCCCCGCTGCTGGAGGTAGAAACAGTTTTTCGATGGGGTTGGTGTGCCTCACTCAGACCTTCCACTCTTCTCTCTTCAAATCCTCGTGCCTGTGGAGAGGGTGCATTCTGGCCTGTTCTGCACAAGGGAAAGGGCCTACCTACAAACAAATCAATCTAGAGTGACAAATTTTCCAATCCATTTACCTGAATACCTAAAGCTACATTGTCTATCTGTTTTGTAATAATAAAGGTGGTTTTTTTGCATCTAAAGTTTTTTTTTAATTAAAAATATATATATCCTCAAGAAATCAGAGTATCAGGGGCCGGCCCGGTGGCGCACTGGATAGTGCGCTGCTTGGGAAGCGTGGCGGCGCTCCCGCCCGGGGGGTCGGATCCC
>NW_007730046.1:166913-194206 GCF_000696425.1 Galeopterus variegatus
GAGGGTTCGGATCCCACATACAGACCGGTTCCCGCTCACTGGCTGAGCGAGGCGCGGGAGCAACACCGAGGGTTGCAATCCCGTTGCCGGACACGGAAAAAAGACAAAAGACAAAAAAAAAAAAAAAAGAAAAAGAAATCAGAGTATCAGAGTTCAAATACTTCTGACAGCGATAAGCACAATCTACTAAACTTTTCCTCCCAACTTGGTTACACAATCAACCCACAAAGTACAGGAGAAGGAAAAAGGTCAAAGTACTATACACAAAGGAAAGCTACAGTTACATTTTTACAAAAGAGTTCTTTGTCTTCAAGGTTGCAGAGGCTTCCTTGGAAAACTCTCAAGCTAATCAGTATGTCTTGTCTCATTACAGTAAAAAGGTATTACAAAAAGAGGAATTTCCAGTAAGAAAGTTGTCCTCACCCACTGTTCGTAAGAATGAACAAAACTAATGATATCAAAAGATGTTGCAATTGTTCAAAATGAGCATCTGTCCTGCCCTGTTCAGGATGTCACATTAATAT
The DNA here is from genome assembly GCF_000696425.1 of Galeopterus variegatus. Lineage (NCBI taxonomy): Eukaryota > Metazoa > Chordata > Mammalia > Dermoptera > Cynocephalidae > Galeopterus > Galeopterus variegatus. Next base: position 167,438 of record NW_007730046.1, read on the forward strand.
TTTATTCCTGAAAATATGGACACAGGTGCACAATATGCCTGCAAGACAGACTCCGTAGGCTTAAGGCAGGGTCTTCTACCCCAGGTTGCCCCATCCCTTGAGGACTCAGGACTACAGACCACTGACAGCCAGGTTGCCCACCTCAGACCATGGAACATGACAGGGCTATGGGGTCACATGTGGAATAAAGCAATGTGAGCTGAGGCTGAAGTGGGAAACAGTCACCTACACTTGCATATAGATCCATCAACCATTCATTCAGCAGATGTAAAAGGCAATACACTGTAGGCCAGAGGCATCCAGTAGAAGTCGATTTCAAACCACAAATGCAAGCCTTACGTGTGAATTTAAATTTTCTAGTATCCACATTAAAAATAGTAAAAAGAAAGAGGGAAATTAATATGAATAATATATTTTATTTAACAATATATCCTAAGAATTTTCATTCTAACAAGTTGTCAATATAAAAAATTATGAATCAGAAGGCAAATTTTTTTTTCTATACAAAGTCTTTGGAATCCACTGTGTATTTTAAATTTCCAGCACACCTCAATTCAGAGCAGCCACATTTCAAGTGTTCAAGAGCCACCTGTGGCTAATGGTGACCAGACTGGACAGTTCAGCTCTAGGAACGAGGATTCTACCAGAACAAATCACGTCTTGACTTCAAAAAGCTTATAGACTGTTAGGGGTAATGAGGACTCAGACAAGTAAACAAGCTACTTAAATCACATCCAAATAGAGTTAAAGGCAGCGTGTTAGTAGCCTGCGAGAAAGTAGCATTTAACCAGCTCTCAGAAGGTAGGGGTCAGAAGGCCACCTCAGGAAGTGAAGTCTTAGCTGAGCCCTGGGATTGAAAGGCAGGAAAAGGGACAGCAGAGTGATGAAGAACAGGACAGTATCTGCAGAGTCTTGGGAAGAAGAAAGGACGTGGCACTTTCTGGGAGCTTCAAGTCATTCATTATTGCCAGACCACAGAGTTTGAAGCGTTCGAAGCAAAGAGTAAAAGACCAAGCCCTCAAAGTAAAGAGGCTCCTGACCATGAAGGGCTTTGCGAGCCCTAGTGAGGAGGCTTGGTTTTCTCCTGAAGGTGATGGGAACCCTTAAAGAATTCTGAGCAGGGGTTCTTGGTTGACCCATTTTCTAAGCCCATCTACTCCAAGCACCTCTGTTTAAGTGAGGAATAGAGAGCCCATGGAGAGGAAGTGAGCTGCTTAGAGGTCCCAGCTGGCTGGTGGCAGAGCTGAGGCCATACCCTGATAGTGACCCTGATCCCACAAGACCCTTTGTGCCCGGCAGGATCCAGGTGTGTCTGAGCAGAAGAGGAAACACCATTGCTCCATGCAGTAGATGGAGGTAACAGAGCTGATCGCACCAGGAGGTGAGGCAAGAGGATCAGGAACCAGCCTCCGGGGGATGAAAAGGGAGAAGTGATTGTCCCAGAGGGGAAGTGGGCAGCTGGTTCTGTTCACCTGCCTGAGCCCAGGGGGCTAAGGGGAGAAGCCCCATCTCTGGTGAGAAGAGAAAGCACAAAGGAGAGCAGGGCCTGCAGCCTGGGCCGTAACTCCAGGCGCCCTCGGGAAATGGGAGCGAGGCACCCAGAAATTCAGCAAGTGAGACAATGAGTCTAGAATTGATCCACATTTGTTTTACAATAAAGTATCATTTCAAATAGACACAACTGGAAGCTGCAGCATATTTATCCTGTGGCTTTCCACACTCCCTGGAACACTGTGTGTCAGAATACCCCAGTCTGAGGTGCTCAGCTCAGCCACCCCGGGAGGTGGGGAGCACCTATTGACCTATTTCTCAGGATCAGGACTGCTATGTGATTCGTCTAAGGACACCCAGGATGTTGGTGGAGAAGTTCACTGTAGGACCCATGTCTTCTGGCTCCTTGTTCACCAGATTGGCAATGAGAGCTAATGATCCAATCTGATAAGAAGCCCATAGGTTCTCTTTTTTTGTTTGGGTGTTTTTTGTTTGTTTGTTTGTTTGTTTGTTTGGCTGAAACCCATAGGAATCTCTTCTACTCCATCAACATCATCGCCTAGCTGTTTCACAATTACGGCTTAATTACTTTGGGTATGGATGTGTTCCTAATTACAGGGCTACCCTTTCAGGAAGAGTTCACCCTTGAAATATCACTCATTAACAGAGATTAAATAAAATCAGGAATGGGACCCAGAAAAGGTTATGGGCAGGAACCAGAATGAGAGTCCAGGAGGGCAGAAGGGGGCTCTGAGAGGGAACAAGAGGCATAAAGGGCAACTTTGCCATCTTCCTGGAGTTTCCTGGGACCAGGCCTGAGGCCACAGGCAAACACTTACTGAGTGCCCCATATATATAAGGCACTATGCTCCACCCGGTGGGATATACAAAGTATAAGGTATGTCTCTGCCTTCTCGGTGCTTAAAATCTAGTTGGGAAGTGTATTAGTTTTTCCACTCCTGCTGTAACAAATTACTGCAAAATTAGTGGTTTAAAACAACACGAAGTTATTATCTAATTGTTCCAGAGGTTAGAAGTCTGACACAGATCTCACGGGGCTCAAATCACGATGTTGTCAGGGCCGAGTTCCCTTCTGGAGTCTCTAGTGGCGATTGCGTTCCCTTGCCTTTTCCAGCTTTTAGAGGCTGCCCATGTTCCTTAGCTTGTGACCCTTCCTCCATCTTCAAAGCCAGCATGGCTGGGGTCGGGGGGAGGTTCTCACATCACAGCACTTGGACACTGGCTCTTCTCTTCTGCTTCTCTCTTTTACTTTTAAGGACACTTGCGATTACACTGGTCCATGAAGATGATACAGGATCATCTCCTCATCTCAAAGTCAGGTGATTAGCAACCTTAGTTCCATTTGCAACCTTAATTTCCCTTTGCACATAGTATAACATATTCACAGTTTCCAGAGATTAAGACGTGGACATCTTTTCTTTAGGGGTGGGGGAACCACATTATTCTGCCTATCTCAGGGAAGTTAAACATTCAGATACAAAATTAACTCTAACATATGGAAAGAGCCATGCAGATCCTAAGTTCAGTGTTCACTTCCTGCTGGGGTCATCAGGAAAGGCTCCTCAGGATAATGAGCTGCAGGGTGAGCAGAAGATCCCAGGATACCCATGAGAGGAGGGGCTTGACCCCTGTGATCCCTCTCATCTGTCTGCTCTAAAGCATTATGTTACCCAGAAGCATCAGCAGCATGCTTTGCAGGGGTGGAAAAGGACAACCTGTGACTAAGGGCACCTGGGGACCATCCACTGAGATGGTTTGCTGGGGACGGGTCATGGAGGGCTTGGGATGCCAGGCTAAGTGGTGCTTTATCCCCTTGGCGCTGAACAGCAATCGAAGGTTGACCTAAAAAACACATCAGATGATGATGCAGGGAATATAGGAGTGCAGGGTGTGGAGGTGGGAAGGGTAGTGCTCCCAACAACTCAGAGGCGACCAGGGAGAGAATGCGATCTTGGTAAGGGAAATGGAAAAGGGGCAGGACCATGGGCACCTCGCAGGCAGAATGAAGAGGCAATGGCTGCCAGGTGAAGAGCTGGCCAAGGAGAGTAGCATGGTGATGGTGGGGAAGCAGGCGGAGAAGACATTTTAGGAGCAGGAGCCTGAGGCATCTGTGAGATCCCATGAGAAACGCTCCAGCTGGGTCTGGGATAGCATGTGAGGAACTAATATCTGTGATCAAGGGCAATGTGATAAAGGGCAGGGGTGTTGAGGATACGACCTTGGGTGATATCCTTTTAGGGCTTGCAGGAGAAAAGAAAGCACTGAAGGAGATGGAGGCCAGTCAAGTCCATGAGCAGCACCACCAGGGCAGGGCTGCTCATTGGCTTATGGCCTTACTAAGTTACGAGCACCTTATTGGGAGGGTGCGATGCAGGAAGATGCTATCAACCACAATGCTTACCAACAATCAGTCTATCAAAAGCAATCGCAGCCAGAGAACAAGAAGACTCTGAGAGGCTACAACAGGTGGGGCAGTGGTGGCAGAACAGCTAGCCAGGGCTCTGCCAAGAAGGGAACGTCCCAGCAAGTGCCTCCAGCACCTGTTCCCCACAGGGCAAACCAGGAGCATTACTCTTACATAGAGGGGCCTCCTGAGAAGAGGATGAGGGGACCGAAACCAGCTGGTTTGGAGAGCCCGCCGGCTGAGGCAGGGCCCCTTCCTGGTTTCCCCACAGAGCCTCAGGCTGCTGTTCTGTAACATCCGTTGGGCAACCATGTGTGTCCACAGTCTCTGGCACAATGTCCCATGTGCAACAGACCAGCAATGCTTGTTATTTGCAAGGATAGATGAAAGGAGTGGACGGAGCCACTCAGAGGATCCCAGCATGATCTTTCTGTACACAAAACTACTCTGTGGTGAAAGAAAACACAGTGTATTGTCCCATTATATAAAATTCCAAAAAACAAGGCAAAACTGATGTTTGGTGCTAGAAGTCAGGATAGAGGTGACCCTTGGAGTCAGGGAGGGGCTACTGGGGTGGCCACATGAGGGAGGCTTCTGAGGAGTGGTAATGCTCTATTTGGGGGTCTGGGGCTGATTCCATGAGGAGGCTTGTATGAATGTCATGAAAATTCATCAAGCTGCACTCTAACGGCTTGTGCATTTTTCTGTACGTATACTATACTTCTATTAAAAAGTTTGCTTCTTAAAAATGCTGTGTAGGAGAGGGCCCTGTGTGTCTGAGTGGGAGGTCGGGAGAGCTGGGACAGGAAGACAGGAAGCAATGCCAACAGAGAAGAGGAGGAGCACAGAAAAAGACCTTGTCCACCCTGCAAGGACCACACTTTGCTTTTCTCCAAAGGAGAGCATCTGGTTGACAGAGAAAATCGACACCAGCCAAGCTCACTAGGCAACGTCAGGGCGAGAGGCACACCTTGAAGATCACTGCTTATCCTGCACCACGGACCCAACAGTCCCCAGGATGCTTGGTCTCTGTGATGGTCAATTTCACATGTCAACTTGGCTAGACTGTGGTGCCCATTTGTTTGGTCAAACATGAATCTAGGTTTTGCTGTAAAGATATTTTCTAGATGTAATTGACATTTACAATCAGCTTACTTTAAGTAAAGCAGATTACCCTGTATAACATGGGTGGGCCTCATCCAATCAGTTGAAGCCCTTAAGGGCAGACTGAGGTTTCCCAAAAAAAGAAGGAATTCTGCCTCCAGACTTCTACGTAGAAATTCTGCCTGAGTTTTCAACTTTGGACTCATGCCTGAAACATCAACTCCTACCAGAATTTCCAGCCTGCCCTACAGATTATGGACTTGCTAGCCCCCCACAATCGTGAGCCAATTTCTTAAATATGTGTATATCCTATTGGTTCTGTTTCTCTGGAGAACCATGACTAATACAATTTCTAATAGGCTGTTCCTCCAAGAGCCCACAGCATCTTTCTAAGGCCTCCCCTAAAAGAGGACAAGGTGGGGGCCCACTTCAGTTGTGGGGCTGCAGCCTAAAGTCAGGGGCTCTTCTCTAGCAGAAAAGAAAGCCACAGCCAGTCCAGGGACCTAAATGCTGGCTTTATCCCCTTTACTCTCAACTCAGCTAATGTCACCAGGCACATTGTAGCTAGCACCAGTCTGAGAAGGGGGAAGTACTGAAAGAAGGAAATACTGAAACCCGCACATTTCCAGTTTTTCCTGCTAGTGTTACTTAGTGGCTTTTACAGAGAGTCCCCAGAAACTCCAAATAAACAGCCACATTCCTGAAGGTGTATCCAAACCCACCTAAACTCTGACCTAGTTAGATGCAACCAAGGGAGTGGACAAAACAAACACGAATGTTTGCGGGTGCTTTAATCCTCTCCAAACGTTGAAATACTGTTGAGATGTTTTATCTTCCATTGCACATGGAGAAGATTAAAAAGCCATGATAAATGGTGTGCTGTCTGGGAGGGAGTGCCATATGTAGGGCAATACATAATTTCCTGCTTCTGGTACCATTCGGGATAATTGTCCTGGTAACGTGAAAACAGGAGGGATATTAATTTATGATTAAAGCACAATTATAAGCTCTGTCATACTGTTAATTTCTTTTAAATGTTCCTCTGAATAATTCTACCTTTGCAAGATGGAATAAGCACACAATTAAAAACTGCATTAAATAAATGAATAACTAATTAATGAATAGAAAGAACTCTGAAAATAAAATGGGCCATGCAGATTCTAAACGATAATTTTAACAGGCCAGATCTTAATCCTTCAGATCTTTAAAGAAATCACATTTGGGTGCAGATAGACATTATCTCCCTCCAGATTTAGATCTGGAATCACTGTGTTTTTTGTTCCCACACTGCCCAGGGATAGCTTTAGGTATAGGCACTGCAGGCAACCAAGCTGCCACAGAGCTAGGGATAGTCGACCAAACTGAACACCGTTCTACTTCTCCAACCTTGACACCATTGCCTCCTCCATAATACCTGAAATTCCACACTTTCCTTTGTCCTCCAGCCAGAAATTCTACCAAGATGATTCTACCATTGATTAGAAATTCTGTTCAAAAATGCAAATGTTCCTGTAAAAGAAGTATTCCTGTAAGGGTTAAAGGTTGATTGTTTATCAGCAAACCAATATGAATCCATTTAATCAGATTGCTTTTCTCCTTACCTCAATGAGACCAGTCTCTTTGGGGGAGTGGAATGACAGAGAGAGGAGCAGCAAAGGGTCGTCATAGGCTGAGAATGGTAGAGCTGCCTAGTGTGGCCTGGTGCAGGAGCATTCTGAGAGCCCAAGACTCCATGATGAGCTGCATTATACAGCCACAAGGGAAGGAAGAGAGGGAACCATGGTCTAAGATTGCCTTCTATGTGCCAAATGAAAGCATAGACTGCATGCATTTTACCAGTTGAAGAAATCAAGACTCTTACCAAGTTATTAATAACCCAAGACCACACAGTAATGTGGTAAATGGGAGAGAAAAAATAAAAACCTCTGTCTAACTCCAAAATCCATGCTCTTTCAACCACACCACAGTTCCTCACAGCAACCTTATGAGTTAGATATGACAGTCCCCATTTTTAAGATGTGCAAATCAAGTTTTTCAGATTAAAGAAGAGGCGGTTTTCAGGTATGAAAACATCAGGCATGTTCAGTACCTGCAAATACTCAGGTCCCTGTACTGAGTGTCAGCATGGCAGGAGCTGAGGCTGCAATGCTGTACAGGAGAGTAGGAGAAGGAGGAAAAACCACTAATGTTGCCCACAGACATAGGAGTCAAGCTCAAATCCTCACCTCCAGACTCTAACAGGATGTTCTGACCTTGAACAAAGTCAAGTTACCAAACCTGGGAGAGAGTCCAAGCTACACCTGAAAACACTGTTTTCACTTCAAACCGGCTCACTCTAACGGCCACTGATAAGAGCTACAATTAACAGCTCTGTTATCAAAGGCGAATTACCAACATAAGACCCTGCAGTTATTAAAATTATCACTGAACTCTGGGAGAGGATTATGAGATAACCTACTTCAGCAGGTGCCAGGAAACAATGAGAACCCTGGGCTTGGGAAAAGGCCCAGAACTCACACCCAAAGAACGCTCGCATGAGGCCGACTGCAGCATCACAGAGTCCAGTGCCCTTTGGGACACACAGATTTCCACTTGCCTCATAGGAGCTGATGGGAAGCCCTCCCAGGCTAGGAGCCAGCTGGCAGCGTGGCCTGAGTGCCCATCTGGCCGAGCCCTCTCGGCAGCCACCACCAGCCTCATCCGGTCCTCAGAGCCATCCTGCGACCCACTCTGCTCCAGCCAGTTCTCCCAGTTCTTGCTCTTTTCTGGCTCCTCTGCTCCTTTGACATCCTTGTCTCCTGGGAATTCCACCCCCCAAGCTTCCCAGACCTGCTGGGGTTAGGGGAGGAGTCCCAACAAGACCCCTTCTTTCCTCATCAACCCCTGGTCCCTTGCCACTGCCCCCACCTGTGTCCATTTCCCCCGTCTCTTCTCCTATCTAAAGCTGGTCTGATGACCTCGCTCACAGTCCCTGCCAAGCCTCACTTCCAGCACTTTTCGTGCATTGCACAGAGCTGCAGCAATGTGTCTCCCCATCCATTCATTAAGTTCCCACTATGTTCTGGGCTCTGTGGAGTGCCAGGTATACAGTGGTGAACAAAAAGGCACCACCTCGGCCTTTCCAGTCTCCCACTAGGTTGTAAAGGCCTTTAAGGCAGGACCCAAGCTGTATTTATCTATATAATCCCAGTCCCTAGTTAGGTGCCTTATACATAGTAGTAGTCAAATAGCAATAGTAAAGCTAAAGGGTATACTTGCAGTTTACAGAGGTTTTTTATTACTGTCTTAAAGTGCTTGGGTATTAATGGCCAAAAGAGATCAATAGGTTTTTCATTGTAGATAATATACTTGTACTCATATTTGTATCTTAATGAAAACCATTAATCCCTTAAAACTCACTCTCTGACCCTATGACCCCCAAAACCCTAATCATTAGAATTTTAGTTCCTGGAAGGCCTAAGAGTGAGATATTTGAAAGAGAAGCCTCTCCTAAACCACACTACATTAGTAGCTTTCTATTCTAGGCACATAAAAAATAGGCCTTGGTTGTCCCATCTAGACTCCCTACACAATAGCTAATACAGCGTCCTACTTTGAATTTTTCAGGAATCTAAAGCTTATAAGCCAAAGCCAAATTTAGCTCACAGATGTTTTTGTAAGGATCCACATTGTTTCATAAAATTTGAATTTTGCAAAATGCATGTTTCAGTTTGCCACAAGCCTCACCATTCTCCATTACCTTATATCTGGCTCTAATTAACAGACTTATGTTACTTGCCTACCCCTAGGCCCAGAGGCATTTGGGTTTTACATTCTCAGACAACACATAACATTTCAAAAATAATTTGATTCCCACAATAAACCTGTGACCTAAGTAGGGGAATGTTATTGTCCCCATTTTGTGATTGAGGAATCTGAAGCTCAGGGAAGAGGTGAATGACTTTCCCATTTTAATCATTTTTTGCAGTCTGTGTCAGCCTGGTTTGTAGGATTCTGATAGTCTAGAGGTAGTGATGGCCTCTAGGGTCTGGGTTCTTTCAGGAATTCTTAACCTCGCCTCCATGCACCCCTAAAAGTTCTAGAGAGGGGACTTTAAGGGTGTGGATGTGCATATGCTGTGGGAAATGCCTATAGTTCTCATCACCTTCTCAGAGAATATGTAAAGCAGCATGAGGAGGTCACCTGGGTGGCAGTCATTTCCTGGAGAGGATCTTTCTCTTGCCTGCAATGCACAAAGCCACCTGGCAGGGTCTAGGAGGGTGCCTGGAGGTTTGCAGTTAAGAGAATCATTATCTGTTCTTATCAGTAGTCTGCTGGATTATCTCTGCATCTAGGGGCTAAGAGGGTCGCTGGATGGAAGAGGGTCTACATGGCCTTTAAGAATGTTTCACCTGGAAGGGGACTCAGGCCCTTGAATTATCTTCCACTAACAGCAACATAAAATATTGCTCAGGAATAGAAGAAGGAGGATATAGTGTCTCAGCAAAATGTATCAAAACCAACAGGAAGTTAAGGCACTGAAAGTTTCCTGAAGATGATGTGAGAGGACCAAATCTAGAAGGCAAAAATGGTTTCACTAAAATCTTAAAGGACTGGTGGGCATAATAATGTTCTACCATGTTTTTCCTTGTGTGCTTTGTGTTTTATGCGAATGAATTATTAAGTCAAAAGAATGAATCTCTACCTGCACAGTTTCTAACATCAATCCACCAGTGGGTGGGAGCAAGATGTTTTCGTTGCCTTTGAGAGAATATCTGGACAGGCATAAAAAAGAGCAGCCAAGTACAAAAGACCTGGACTAGCAGTGAGAAGAACAATGAAATTTTCTTACATATAAGTCTTCTTATAAGCTTTTATTTAAAGAAAAGATTCCTTGCATCTCAAAAGTGGGGAAGGGCAGTTAAAACCATCAGTTCAGACATGCTCATGCACCACATAAGGACGTTTTGGTCAGTGATGGACTGCATATACCACAGCGGTCCCTCTTATGAGAATACCATATTTTTACTGTACCTTTCTCTATGTTTAGATATACAAATACTTACCATTGTGTTACAGTTGCCTACAGTATTCAGCACAGTAACATGCTGTGCAGGTTCGTAATCTAGGAGCCATAGGCTATAGCATACAGCCTAGGTGTGTAGCAGGCTGTACCATCTAGGTTTGTGTAAGTGCACCCTGTGAGGTTTGCACGACAACAAAATTGCCTAACTAGGCATTTTTCGGAATGTAACCCTGTGGTTAAGCAACACATGACTGTGTTTCTACATTAGTATCCTTTAGGATAAAAATATAATAAATCCTATGATTCCAAAGCTTGGATGGCACCCATCCTTGTCATGTGCAAACCCTTCCACAAGTCCTACCAAAATGTCCAGGTGCTCAAGACACTTCCCAGAAGAATAACTTTAGGGGTTTCAAGCTCCCTCTCTGACCATTCCCACCCACCTCTGTGGCCATCATCTATCTACTAGCTCAGGCCAACACCCCAGAGGCATCTTTGACTCCTCCCTTTCCCTGGCCCCACTTTTAATCCATTAACAAATCTTCTGTATGACCCTTCCCACCATTACCTCCCTGGCTACCTGCCTGGGGCAAGCCCAATCACCACCTCTGGTTTGGACCACCACGACAGCTTCCTGCCTGGTTTCCCTGCTTCTCTTTCCCATCTGTTCTTCTCCTTGCAGTCAGAGTGGTCTTTTAAAAATGTGAAGTGAATCACACACTTCCTGTACTCAACACTCATTGCTCTTATCAACTCTCACCTAAGCCTGCAAGACCTGACATGGTAGCATCTTTTTACCACTCCATCTTCATCTCCCACCTGCGCTCTGATTCATTTCCTTTGTTGTACTTACTGTTATCTGGTATGATCTTTTCCATTCATTTTTTTCAGCAAATAATATCTAGCAATCATTGAGCACCTAATGTCTAGTGATCAGGACCTATTCTAGGTGCTGGGGGATACAGCAGTGAACAATACAGATTAAAACAAAAACAAAAAAGCCTTCCCTTGTAGGGCTTACATTCTGGTGTAGACAAATAGAGGAATTAATTTATTTGTTTATCAACTATCTTTCCTTCTAGAATGGAAACTTCTTGGGGACAGAGACCTTGACTGTCTCAGTAACAGCTCTATCCCCTATACTTAGAATGCAGACAAAATAAAGTTTCTTGATTCAAGACTAGCTTTGTCCTCTGTTCCGAACAGAATTCTGATGACGCTTCACTCTGAAATGCAGAAGACCATCCAGGAAGGAACCCATGAGAGGACCCTTCTCAGCTGGTCCTCATCCCACACTGGGATGCCCTGCCACACAGTGGCTCCATCCACAAGCCCACTTCTGAGCTTGGACAGTTGGTCTGGCTAAGAAGGAAGTTGATTCTTCTAAGTCAAGTGTCCTGGTCTGTCCCCCTGCCTTACAGGAAGCCAGGCGGAAACTCCCACCTTGGGGTCCTGGCTGCCCAGGTCTCAGCCACAGTGCCCCCTTCCATCCTCACCATCTCCTGAGACAAAAAGTATCCTAGATGGTCCTGCCTGCTCTGGTCTGGGTGGGATCTGCTCTCTCCTTCAGGTGTTTTCAGCCAATACCTACAGTTTGCTAAGAAGGCTTCCCATTTGAAGTGAGCCAATTAAATTGATTGCTGTTTCCATCATCAAACCTCCACTTCCACCACCACCATTTCACTTTGGAGAACAGGAGGCATCCCACCAAGACTCCAATTAATGAGTGGAGAGCTCTCTTCCACAGAATAGGTTAAAGAAGCTAACTTTAGAAATAAAGCCTAGCACCTTCCTCTGCCAGAGCTTAAAACACTTCATAGGCAGCATCTAATTAATCTTTACCGAGTCCCCAAAAGGAAAAAAAGTTTTTTTATTATCCTTTTTTAGCGGCAGAGAAAGCATGGAAAATCATCATCTTCCTCCACAGAGCCGACTTTCCAACCACAGGGCTGCTACCTCCACAAGCCAAGTACGGACCATTGGATAACCCTGCCCCACCCTGGGAAACTGCAGAAGAGGAAGGGACACAAGACAGAAATCAAAAGACCCCTCCTGCTGTGACAGGAGAAGGTGTCAAAGAAATCCCATGTCATGCAGCTCTTTTGACTCTACCTTCGCACTCTGTCCTTGGGAAGCACCAGCATGCTTTCTTTGAGATGTAACAAGCTTTCATACCAAAAGATTCTTTTTTATCTCCCTGGGAAGTTAGGATACCTGGAGACCGTGTTTTGAAATACATATATTGACAACCAATTACACAGCTCTGCTTCTGCGGTGTAGCTCCTTTGTCAGATCCCTCTCCAGTCCCCATTATGATCTGCCCATATCTTCTTCATTTTCACTGGAAATCTCCCTCTCTCGGGGTTTCTCAGCAACTCACTGCCCCCAGGGAGAAATGGCTCTGAGCATCGGAGGAGGCAGAAGCCAGAAGAGTCTTAGGCCTCCTCTGGCTTCTGGAGAGAGCTAAGCATATAAAGAGTAGGCAGGACGGGTGCCCCAGGAGAGTGATTTTGCTAGGAAAGCTGATCTCTGGAGAAACCTGTTCTGTGTCTCCTCTGTCTACTTCAAGTTGCTTCTCCAATATCCCTCAGGAGATATGCCAGAATCCTCTCGAGTCTGTTCCATGTTCTAGACATGAAAGGTCACATAACTCATACAAGTGTGGTCACAGGCATCGGTGGCTTAATGTGATGGTCCAACAAGGGACGATTTAATCTGGGCCTTCTGGAAAACATATCTCAACCTGGAGATTCTTGATCTAAAATTCAGGAATTTATAAACTCCCTGAAATTATAGGCAAAGTTGTTCATACTAGTGAATATGTACATTGTTCTGGAGAAAGTGTTCACAGTTTTCATCTGATTCTCATAAAGTTCTATCCCTCAAAAATGTTAAGAATTATATATTCAAAGAAGTGACTTCAAGAGAAATGTTTCAACACTCTGACCCGAAAATTGAGGGAGAAGTGAGGGACAAGCAGGTCCTTCTGTTCCTTAACAATAACAGATGGCATGCATGGGAGGCTTCCCAGGTACCAGTTGTTGTTCAAAACACTCTCCATTTACACATTCATTCAATCCTCATAATAGTCCTGTAAGGAGCTACTATTACTAACCCCATTTTACAGATGATGAAACCGAGGCACCAAGAGTCACAGCAAGTAAGAAGCAAGCCTGGCTGTGGACTATGTGCTGTCAATAACAGCACTATGCGTGTGTGTGTCTAGCTGCAAGCTCCACGACTGTGGGCTCTTCCTGGTGCCTTCTCTTCACCCAGGTGACATTGAACCATTTGCTTCTCCATCTACAAAACTGAACTCTGTATGCTCACTGCACCAGGAGAGACAATGGTTTTGGCAAATCTTTTCCCAGGAACTAAATACATGAGATGATCTATTACAAGCAAGTGCTTTGTAAGCTGCACAGTGCTTTACAAATGTGAATTAAGGTGATAACCATGGTCTACGTTTTGCCTGATGAAGTATAATTTTTCAAAAGTCATCCCAAGTGCTGTAGGATATTTCCAGTTGAACCAATCTGCTTTATTTGCTGTTGACCACATTTTACACTTACCAGTCACTCTTCCCAAAGTTAATTTAAATGCATAAAATCTGACGTCCCTGTTTAGAAATACTGGAGACATAAAACTCCCACAACTAGAACATCTGGCCTCACAGTGCCACAGATGTGTGTGCCACACATTTAATGGTTTTGTTTTGTTTCCAGTGTTCTGCACCCAGTGGGTGTTCAAATATTTTGTCAGTGTCATTGGTGACATTACAAGAGATTGCATTTTTCCTAATGCTGTTTCACTTAGTTTCAAATTCCAAAATTTCTAATCTGATCCTATAAGGTAGTATTCAACAGTAACTACTGAAATAAAAATGCTCTTCATCTGATTGGAATTTTGCACAGGATCTCAAAACTTCATAGATATAGAAAATACAGCTCCAATCCAATTCAATATATCTTATTTTCCAGAGTTAAAAACAATATGCAACAAAAATCGGGTTACAGAAAGATCAAACTATGAGAACAAAATTGAATTACTCCACTTCTCACCTCAGTATTAAATCTATTTAGGATGGCTTTCAGATTTCTTATTCATTTGTTCATTCATTCATTCATCAAACATCTACTGAGCACTTCCTATGTCCCAGACAGCATCCTAGACTCTTGGACTGCATTCATAAACAAAACAGGCAGATTCCAGTCTTTGCAGAGCTTACGTACTAAGGATGGAGTCAGAAAATAAACAAAAAATATAAGTGAATCATTTGTACGTCTTCCTTTGAAAAGTGTCTATTCGGTTCCTTTGCCCATTTTTTAATTGGATTATTTGTTTTTTACTGTGAAGTTGTTTGAGTTCCTTGTATATTCTGGATATTAAACCCTTGCCAGATGTATGGTTTGCAAATATTTTCTCCCATTCAGTAGGCTGTCTTTTCAGTCTGTGGATTGTTTCCTTTGCTGTATGGAGGCTTTTTAGTTTGATGTAATCCCATTTGTTTATTTTTTCTGTTGTTGCTTGTGCTTTGGGGGTCTTATTCATAAAGTCTTTGTCCTGCATCCTGAAGCATTTCTCCTATGTTTTCTTCTAGAAGTTTTATAATTTCTGGTCCTATACTTAAGTCTTTAATCCATTTTGAGTTGCAAGTTAAAAAGTAGTAAATACTCTGAAAAAGCAGAGCAGGATAAGGGGGTCCAGATAACTAGGAGGTTGGGGGGGTTACAGTTTTAAACAGGGTAATCAGAGTGAACTTCATTGAGAAGGTGAGAGAGCAAACCCATGAAGTTGGTAAGGGAGTCAGCCACGTGGATATCTGGGAGAAGAGTGACACAGGCAGAAGCACTAAGGTAAAAGCATGTCTGCTGCCTTCGATAAAGAGCAAGGCAGGATGGGCCAGGGATGTGGTGGTGGGTGATGAGGAGGTTGGGGGGTGGGGAATAGAGGGGTGGAGTCGGAGGGCCTGATCGTGTAGGGCTTTGAAGACCATCATAAAGGCTTTTGCTTTCCTCTTTGTGAGGTGGGAAGCCACTGGCAGGCTGAAACCCCAGAGGAGGCAAGATCTGACTTTTATACTGAGTACTCCCCTCTGGCTCCTGTGTGAAGACCAGATTGTGTATGTATATGTGGGTTTGGGAGAAAAATCAGGAAAAGATACAGGAAGAACGATTAGGATACTGCTGAGGGTACCCAGGCAAAGAGAGGGTGGTGGCTGAACTAGGGAGGTAGCAGTGGGATTTCTTGAGGGATTAGATATAGAATACAAAAGAAAGAGAAGAGAAGATTTGGGTCCTGAGCATTTTATTACCAAAGACACAACCAATTCCTCAGTTCTCTCAATGAAGAAGCAGAGAGAGCACTGGGAAGCAGGGATGGACTTGGCTTCTAATGGCGGATGTGGGCTGTCCAATGACCTAGGTACAGTACCCAAGAATGTCCTTTTCTGCCTGCAGCTCCACCCCAAAGAAGACACCGTGGATCTTTATTCTCTCCGCCCCTCTTCCTCCCCTTCTTTCTACAGACCCAGGGTGCCCAGACTTAAAGGATGTCATGCATATCTAGATTCAGTATTTTTCTTTTCTTTTCTTTTCTTTTCTTTTCTTTTCTTTTCTTTTCTTTTCTTTTCTTTTCTTTTCTTTTCTTTTCTTTTCTTTTCTTTTCTTTTCTTTTCTTTTCTTTTCTTTTCTTTTCTTTTCTTTTCTTTTCTTTTCTTTTCTTTTCTTTTCTTTTCTTTTCTTTTCTTTTCTTTTCTTTTCTTTTCTTTTCTTTTCTTTTCTTTTCTTTTCTTTTCTTTTCTTTTCTTTTCTTTTCTTTTCTTTTCTTTTCTTTTCTTTTCTTTTCTTTTCTTTTCTTTTCTTTTCTTTTCTTTTCTTTTCTTTTCTTTTCTTTTCTTTTCTTTTCTTTTCTTTTCTTTTCTTTTCTTTTCTTTTCTTTTCTTTTCTTTTCTTTTCTTTTCTTTTCTTTTCTGGTAGCATTTGTCCTCATCTTTATTCTTCAAGCTTCTAGGAGTGCTTGGAGTCCTGATCTTGTGGCAGTCATGAACAAAAGTATTATTCATGGTTTCAGAGATGCTGATTCTACTCCCTTTCAGCTTTCAACTCTATACATAGAATGGGTTAAACACAAATTTTATGGATTAAGAAAATGTCATGGGTTTTTCTGAACATATCTCTAAAACTGGTTTAGTAGGTGGCATATTAGTTAGGTGGCATATTAGTTACAATCTAACACAGGCCCAGAAGTTCATATTTGTTCTTTTTACAAAAGGCACCTCATTAAATCACTGTCTAGTTCGTAACTGGCTTTATTGGGACATAAATTCATTTCACTAAACCAATAAATGTTAATTCTTTACCCTGGAGATTCTAGCCAGTCTGGTTTTATCCTGCTCAGGCTCCTGAGGCTGCCATCAATTACTCATGTTTGGGTTTATATGTCATCATGGAATCACTTTAGCTAGAACTAACGGGAAGTGAAAGGACAATAAAGCTGAGTCTCATTCCAAAGAGAATATACAGAAGAGGGCATTCACCTGAACCCCATTATTCTTTTCTATAAATTAAAATATCCTGGCATTCTGCAGCAGCAATCCATTATATTTAGATTCTCTGTAAAAACCGGGGCAGGTGACTGGTGGATACTAATGAAGGCAGCCGGAGGGTCTGGGGAGGCCAACAAGCTCGGACTCTGAAGGTTTAGGCTTGAGACTTGCTTTGCGATAACTAAGTGTGACTTTCAGCCAATTGCTAATGTCATAGAAACAATCTCGTCTGCAAATGAAGCACCATGATACCAGTTTCACAAATTGGAGGGAAAGTACATGAAATAGCTGGGCAATGGGGGTGGAAGAGAGCCACCTGGCTCAGAGAAGGTTGCTTCTCTCTCTCTATCATTAACCTGGCTCTTGGGGCAAATTGCTTGCCCCTGCAGCCTTCCACTGTGGTCTTAAACAAGTGATTTAACCTCTTTGAGCTTCAATTTTCCCATTTGAAAAATGGGGCTGATCATATCTATTCTCCATTTTACCCTCGCAAGGCACACTGATACAGATCGTCTCTGTAAAGTTCGCATCATCTGACCGGAAGCAGGGTCAATTTTAGAAGAATGTAATACCACTGAAGCAGGATTCCATTTTTAAAAACAATGGCATTATCTCTTCAACCAAATGTTCTTTCCTATGATGAAAGGTTTCTCTTTAAAGCCGTCAGCTCTTTTTCCCCTCAGATGGAAAATGGCTTCCTCTCTCAGAACCATATATAACTTCAGAAGCAAGGGGGAAAAAAGCAGAGTTGGCAAAAAGTAGAGGTGAATTGAATGCCTCTACATCCCATTCAGGATAAACTGCCCTTGGTGTAAAACAGTCAGTAACATTTTACAAGGAAAAAGTGCAAGGAAATGACTGCAGTCCCAGGACGGTGCTCCTGATGGCTTTTTATAAACCACGCACGCTGCCTGGACGCCTCTGTGCCTGCTCCTCCCGCTCCAGAGAGATTGCGTGAGCGGGCTTCAAGCCAGCCCTGCCAGCAGCACCAGCAGGCCCTGGCCAGACCCCGCTGTATCTGCAGGCTACAAGCCGCAGGTCAGCACCAGCACCCTTCCTGAGGCCGAGGAAGTCCTAGAGCCGGACTTAGAGGTGCAGGGAGCCTTCGTGCCAAGCCCCAAGCCAGGCGCTCAACCAAGGGGGGCTGCAGAATGAAAGAGGACTGTCAAGGGCTTGGAGTCATATTGGGAAGCCAATTCTGCCATTTACAAAGTGTGACCTTGAACCATTTCCTCCTCCTCTAAAAGGGAGATTTATAAAATCCGCTAGGTGTGTTGCTGGGAGCACAAAGAGCTGTGACATTATGAATGCACTTAACACATAGTTAGTATTCAATATCTTTTAATCTTTCCCCTTAGTTACTGGGGTTAGCTCATCTAGTCCTCACCAGAATGCTGCCAAGTAAGGAGAAATTTGTAAATAAGGAAACTGAGGCACAAAATGACTTGCTCAACAGCCGCCATCATTCTCCGACTCCACATTCATCCACTGCACAGAGTTCAGCCTCTTCATCTAATAAAGAAACTGAGACTCAAAGAAGCAAATGGGTTGAATGCCTTCCCCAAGTCTCTCCACAGATCCAGGTCAAGGCTACATGTTTCCAGCTTCATGCTTTTTGCATTAGCCTAGAGACTTAGAGATCATTGTTATTTCACAGATAAGGAAACTGAAGTCCAAAAGAAGCAATGACTCACTCAAGGCCACACTCCAAATATTGACAAAGGACCTTGAGATTTTCAGAGTCCTTTAATGTTTCCTAATCTTTACTCTTCAAGCTTCTAGGAGTGCTTGGAGTCCTGATCTCCTGGGAGTAATGAACAAATGTATTGTTCGTGGTTTCATCGTTCATATGAGCTCATAGCCTATAGTTCTTTAATTGATTCACTGAGAACCTCTTCTGTACCAGACACAGTCCCTGCTCTCGAGAAATTTATGACTAAGTGTTAAAGAAAGATATCCACAGGCAAGGACACCTGAGTGGCTGGTGCTACCGCAGGAGTAAGCCCAGGATGGGAGGGAGCATATGGGAAGGTCACCTAATCCAGCCTTGCGGGATCAGGATTGGCTTCTTCAAGGAAGTTAGACCTAAAGGATGAGTAGGTGCTCAAACAAAATGAAGGGAGGAGAGTGTCCAGGAAGTGGAAACAGGGTGTCAATAGTCGGAGGTTTAAAGAGTGTGGCCTATTAAGAAAATTGGAGTATGAGGGGAAAGCCAAGAAAAACAAAGCTGAAAAGATAAGCTTTGTAAACTGCTTAAAGAGTTGGAACTCAATGCTTTTAAGACAGTTGTCACTTATTACACAATGAACTAGGTTTAAAATATATAAGAGCCAATGAAACATGTTTCCATTCACAGTAAAGCAGAGCTTCCTAACAATTAAAGCCTTCCATAAATAAAGTGAGCTGCTTAGAAAAATAATGATTTCCCAAGCACTGAAGTTGTTCTCAGTATATTCCTGAAGGCCACTCCTGCTTTGGTGGAAAGATGGACCGGACATCAGGTTCTTTCTGAATTTAAGGCTCTGTAAGCTTCTGGATCTTTGTTTAGACTGCTGGGATGTTCTGTGGCTCCCATGTAAGTGCATGGGTCCCTAGCTATCAAAAGACAGGCAAGAAAATACAGGGAACTTGAGTTGTCATCTAGTCTATCCTCCTGATTTTATTACATGAAATGGATGAGACTCTGGAAATTACATTATTTCCCTAGATAAACTATTCTAGTTTATATCCTTTATCAGAAAGATTTCCTTTTTCTTCCTCCTAAATCTCTAGGCCTAACTCTTAAGCTCATGGCTTCTAGCTTTATGCTCAGTGAATATGAAGAACAATCAATCATATCCCTCATTATACCAATTCATATAACTAAAAACGTATTGCTAAGGCTTCTCTTCTCTGAGCTGAGAAATTCCAGTTCATTTCCTGTTCTCCTTAAGCGTTCTTTCTAATGATTACTTCCCTGAGTTCCTCTAAAAGTTCACTAACACTGAGCACAAAACTTAAAATGACTCCCTGTTTTCTATAACAGTGTTTCCCAAGTGTGTGTCATGGAACATTTATTAATGGTTGTTTTTGTTTTTTAAGTGCTCTATGACCAAATAAATTTGAAACATTCCAGACTAAGTAAGGTTGATAAGACTCCTCGAGCCCTCAATATGTGTTCTGAATCTCCTAGACTGTGATATAGCCTGTTGCATCTCCCGGACTTATCAACACAGAGACCTCCTTCAAAGCATCTCAAAGACCTATTGTTCCACAAAACACCTTTTAGGAAGTGCTCTTCTCCAGAACAATGTCTAAAACCCATACCCACTCAACAGAGCTCTGCATACTGAAACCTCAATCCCTATGACCAAGCTTCCCTCACCTTCCCTGCAGGAAATCTCCTCCTCAGCTGGGCCACACTCACAGTCTCACCCTCACCTCCAAGCCAGATCCTTTCCAAACATCAATCCCAGCTTGAGCTAAAATAGTATAATGGAGTTATTATGAGAGATGGAGGTGACTAGAGCCTCAACCAATGCAACAGCTTCAAGAGATAGATGAGATGACTAAGAACAAAATGGTTGTCTTGCCCAAGCCCCACAGCCAGGCAGCAAAATTGCCGAGACTCAGACTCCCAGTTCAGGGCTCTTTATGCTACATCGATGGGCTCATCTGCAGGCCAGAAACTCACTGAAAAAGACATATTCCTGAGTCCTGTTCCAAGCCTCCTACATCAGACTTTCTTGAAAGTCTATTTAGTAGAAATCTTACAAGATATCTTGATATAGTACTCCGTCAGGTTTGGGAACCACCACACTACAAAGCACTGTCTCCCAAAGCAGAGTCACAGGTGTAGTCCAATCTGACACATGCTCCCAATTTATTGAGTATTTGGGGCAAGGCAACTTCTCTGAGCCTCTATTTCTGAATTGGTAGAATGAGTTGGTTGGACCAGTTAACCTCTAAGATCCCTTCTAGCAATTTGATTCTGTCATTTCTAAGTGCTACGTTTGTTATGCTCAAATTTTATCCATCTATTCCAGTTGGCACTACTCTCTCCAGCCCCTGAGCTTTTATACAACTATTATTAAGGGCTAAATTATATTATATAATATACCATCTTAGAATAATATTTTTGAAATGTCTCCAATGTGGCAGGTACTCTACAAATGTTACTGCTAATGCTTGCAACAATCCTAAAGGTATTAATATCCCTATTTTCATATAAAGAAACTAGGTGTATACAATATGATACAAAATTTCCAGGGTCGTGCCACATTAATGCTGGGGAACTGATTTCTGAACCAGGCTGGACTGATTACAGATGCTATGCTCTGTCCACAATGCCATGCTGCTTGTGAATGTGAGTCATGTTTCCTCACTAAAGATGAAAGCTCTCCTCATCACGCAGCCCCTACAACACTAGCACCTAGCTGAGCATCAAGGAGGCACTCAATAAATATTTGTTGACTTGACTAGTGGATTAACTATCTCCTTCTACCTGGAGCACAGACCACATCTTCTTGATGTTCTGAAAACATGCTAAACCCAAAGACCATCTGCAAGTTTTCATTTAGCTCAGAGCAGAACATTACAGCTGTGTAGGCTGCACCTGTAGACTGAAGCTTAATTAATAGGCTTATCTTGGATTGAATGAGTCACAGATACAGTACCTTATGCAAAAGGCACGGGGGAACATATTGATGTGGAGGGGGCATGTTTCATTTTTCTTGTGTCATACTATTAAAACCATGTTAATGAAAGTGTATTATTAGCAGTAATAATAATAAAGATAAAAATCCTCCCTCTCCTGATCTCCTACAAATGTTGTTTTTCATTTTGAATCCCAAATCCTCCAGGGAGAAGTGGGAGGGAGTGTCACAAATCCAGATAATGATCTTGGGTATTACACTGTTCATTTGGAGCTCTGATTTAGCTAAGCTGACAGATGTTGGGGAAAAACATGTCTAGCCTGAAAACTCTCTGGTGGCTGCCCAGCTGTGGCTGCAAAGAAGAGTGAGATTTTTCCAACAGAGCTTCACATTCATTTAAATTCAGGATTTGACATGCAGAATCACCCTGCTCTAAAGGTAGAAGTTGAAGTGCCGTGATGTTAGGAACTGACTGCAGCCTGATGCTTTGGGGACTGGCTCATGTCTAACCACACAGCTTGCTCCAAAAGCCTTGAAATTACGGTTGCTGATTATGCCCTGCTGTCTTGACAAAACCTGTCTTGGTCATGACACCGTTACCATTTACACCAGAAAGGAAAAAAACACCTTCGTGTAAACCACCATCATGTGACATTTCCTATGGTTCCCTCCCCAGAGCAGTTTAGAAGAGGAAAATATTTAATTCACCCTTAAATAATACCAATTTCCCTAATGACAGTCTGAACTTGTGCTTTTTCCAAAATAAATAGGCAAGAAGCACTATGGGAAAAGACCCACTCTAGAGAGACAACTTAAAGGGTGACCTTTGATGTCCTTGGGCCTTAGTTTTCTCACTTGAAAATTTTTTAAAAGCCATTTTGATCTCAAAGAAGAAAATCTGCTGATTAAATATGACAAGTAAGGCTGGCTCCCTCTCAGCAACAGTCCAGGGAAGTCGGCCCTCAGCTCAGCCTTCAGAGAGCAGAGGTGAGATTAAGACATTGCACGAACTTGTCACTGGACCCCAATAAACAAATGAGCCTGAATTTTGGAAACCCATAGCACAAAATTTACAGCACTTAAATGGCCACATGCTTTCTAAGAAGCAGAAGACTTCCTGTAATCTAGAACACGTGGCTTAGAGTTTCGAGTGCTAATTTTTATCACACCGAAGGCCATAAGACAAAAGTGAAAGAGGTACTTGAAGATGCAGTTAAATTAATTCATAAAAAAGAAAAAGGCATCAATAGTTAATTTGTCACTGCAGATGAGTCCTAACTACAGGTTCTTGGATACTAGTCCTAAACATACTCTTGGAAATACCAACATCCTCACTCCTGAACCCCTCCCCAGTAAATAAATGCATATGCAAACAAGGTTTGAAAAGAGCATTTTAATGAAAGAAGAGTTACTTAGAGGTCAATGATGCTAGTGGGACAGAAGGGCTTTGGGAGACCACTGGCCCCTAGCCCTCAATCCTGGGCTGTTATTTGGGTCTCAGGGCCACCCTCTTGCAATGCTATTTCCTTCTCAGACTCTGGGCCCTGCCTACGTTCCAAATATTTTAAAAGTCAGCCATCTCGTCTAAATGACAGTAATAGATTCATTATATCAGCAGTAGCTCTGCTATAATCCCATCATAATTCACAGGTGTCTTGATACAAAATGGGAGAACAAAGGTATTGCTCCACGGTCAATTGTCCATGAGAATGCCTAGAATCTACATTGCATCTTTATTCTAAAATGGCCTCAAAGTCATCAGGGGACAGCATCTACATCTAACATAGCCATGCATGATGCTTCTAAGGTAAGGGAGAGCTAGCATAATCCCAGCACCTCATCTTTTATGAACCTAGGGACAAAGGCTCCCATGCAGAAAGTTTATGTATCCTGCTCAAGGTCAACCAACTCATTTTTTCACCCCTTCATTCAACAAGCATTTATGGTGCATCTTCTTTATGCCAAGTTCTGAGAATAGAAGGATGACTAGAACTCTGTCCCTACTTTCTGAGAAGCTCCCAGGCTATCGGATGAATGGATTTGTAAAGAGATTGGCATAGGGAACTGATGAGGTTATAACTGAGATATACACAAGAAACTATTGGAATAGAGGAAAGAAAGCTCCTATCTACCTGGAGAGAGAAAAATCTACAGTAGAGCTTAAATCTTAGAGAACAAAACAAACCAGAAAACTGGCCATCTCTCTCCTAGACTGGTGGTTCTCAGCCCTGGCAGCACACTGGAATCACCTGGGGAGGTTTTCCAAGTGCTACTGCCCAGGCCTTTCCACAGATTAATTGAATCAGGGTCTCTGGTATGAGGACTTAAACATTTATCTTTTTAAAGCTTCCCAGATAATCCAATAATATATCAGTCGAGAACCACTGTATTAGCCTAGCCCAAGTGCATCTCCACTGAAGACCTTACCTTACTTATATAATAATGCAATGTTATTTATCTCTTTATGTGTGCACTCCATGTCATCTTCTTCATCAGCCCCTTCAGGACAGGAACCACGGCTTTCAACTGTTCCACACCACACATCAATCCCCATGGGAACAAGCATACCATAGTTACTGAGTAAACAGTCAATGAACGTATCTACTTCAATGCAGGAGATAACAAAATGATGCTTGGACTTGTCCATGAATGTCTTATGTTCATAACTCTGAGGTTGTGCCAACACAATAATGAAGTATAACAGGTAGATTTAGTTCAGCTGGATCAGAAAGATGTGTATGATTAAATGCAAAGATAATCATTGACTTGATGACCAGACACCATCTGCTAATGAGTTTTTCCTCTGGAAAAGTGGAAAACAAAAAACATTGCCCGAGATGGCATGCTGCCATCTATCAGAGGGCAAAGGACCTCAATTCCGGTGAAATGGAATTTTTTTAAAATGAAGTTGACAGCATCCAGTTCTCAGCTGGCAATCAATGGGCACAAAGAGAAATGAATTCAGGCTTTTGTTGGATTAACTGCTGGCCTTGTAAAATGGAAGCCACTGGGAAGCTGTGCCAAGTTTGGAGTCCACTAAATCAGTCAGAAGTTTCCAGCGCGGAAGTCTCCCTGACAATGGCTGTCTGGGACAGCCGGACAAATGGGGCTGCTGGCTGAAACCTACCTGCTGCTCAGTCAAGTGCCCATGCCAGCTCAGCTTCTCTGATGCCCAAGACACAGCAGAACTTTTCTGACTGAACTAAATCCTCCAAGCCTCATTAAATCACACTTTAGTACCACATTGTACAGCCATCACCACTCCCAGTGTTGTATGTCAAACCTGTACCCTCACCGTCTCGGATAATAAATGTTTTATGGTGTTGCTGGATGATTGCTCCATGTCCCTTTTATTTTCAAAATGGCACATAATAAATCCCCCCACGGAGGAAAGACTGATTTGATGGAAAACACTGCACCGGATAGAGCCAAAAGCAATTAGGCTCACCCAGAAAAGATAGCACAGCTGGTGGGGGTTCTGGAACCATGTCATTTGCAAATATTTCCTCAGCCATTCATGAAAAAGCACAGCTAGCAGGATGTGGCTCTATGCCCCCAATAAGTAGCCTGTGGCAGAGTCGGTCCAGATGATTTAGTCCCCCATATGGTCAGTTTCAACCAGGCTACCATGACTAACACTATATTCAGCCAAAGATACCTTGTAGGATGATTAGATGGACACATATATGGCATACTAAAGAACTGACAGCTCCTGGTCACCACAGGAGAGTTAGGGGACATGTTGTCATTCTCGGCACATGCGTACCTTCCCTGTGAAGGCAGTCATGGAGTCCCATCATTTCATTGTCTGATAGCGTAACTGCCATTCCCTCTCAAAAAGCCCAATTTAGCTTATAAAGGAGGAACCTGTTATCTATAATCAAGAACATATGGAATTCTGACTCAACTTCAGTTGATATTTTGATAGCCCAATTCAATTATGTTAATAATGCATAGGCTTGGGTTTCAATCTAACCCAGTTCAGTCAAAATTTCTAAAACAATGAAACTTTGCTGCCTTTTTGTAAAAATTAGCATTTGATTTTGGTTTTAGGTGTGATACAGTATCACACCTAAATTGGTGCAATAGATTTTATTTTGGCTTTGGAGCTTTAGTTAAGTACTTTATGATACTCAAACTCCATATCTTGGATATGACCATGCTTGTGAGTTATATCCTCAATAGCATGATCACTGCCAGTAGATTCTGTGTATAAATTAGCCAATGGTTAGTGTTGCTCCCAATTTAAGGGTTACAAGTGGATATCTCTATGTCTGTTTATTAAATTCAGGTGTATTTAAATAATTTATTTTTTTATTAGAACTGTGAGGTCACCCTTACGATAACTTGCAGATATATGGATTATCCAGAGAACTGTCTATTTTACTTCTTAGCATAAAATGCAAATGTCAAACATCTTCAAAGGGTGAACAGATGCATTTATTTGTGGTCACTAATAGCCACCTTTAATCAATGACACCATCTTTTTAAGGAAACAAACAAGTTTGTCTTGTAAGAGATAGTTCATTAATGAGGTTATTGCTCTTCCCAGCCAGGACATTAGCCATCAACTGGAAAAATGGACCTTCTTTGCCAAGGTCCTATCAAACAAAAGCAAGAATTTCTCTATCAGAAGTCTCGTCTCAAAAAAGAGATCCAGAAGATTAAAGATGGTTGACCAGAGGTGCTCAGCCGTCCCCTCTGATGCAAAGAAAGTCTGAAATGATGAGTGGATAGTCATCACATGTTGAATAGAGTTTCTGGGAGAAAACATCATAATTCTGCAGAAGGATGAGAAAGACCCTCTGAGGTTCAGAAACTTGTGAGGGTAGCACAGAAAGACAGATGAAGTACCCAACTACGATTGGCTTGGAGCCAGGGGAGACTCTTTGCTGCAGGAAAAAGGTAGGCAAAGGGAGTCCCCAACAGGCTCTGCGTGCAGTGCAAAACATGCAGTGCAAGCTGCAAGGAAGCAGCATGGCCCTTTCAGGCCATGAGCCCAGTGTGAAGACCTGCTTAGAGCCCATGCAACTGCATTAATCCAGATAAGGAGTTCACACTGAGTTTCCCCATCCCCCAAGTCACAGGCTGCCACAGGAGCTCACCACTGATCAGAGCAAACACCAGAGTGCATTTTGCCTTGGGATGAATAACTCCAGCATCTCTACAGCCCGAAGGCCCCCTCAATACACCATGAATCTGGCACCTGAGTACTGGGAACATGTGGTCCAGACAGTGTGGAGGCTACCCCCAGGACAGAGGAAGTCAGTGCTCACACATTCCAGAGCATGAGAGCCAGCAGAAAGGGACCCTCTGCCACTGCTGGCAGCCCTGCTCTCTTCAGCGGAGCACCCATGCACCTCTCCTGGGGGTACAGAGTCCCATCTGTAGTTCCAGCAAGCCTGCCCAGGGCCACTCACCCCAGGTGAAAAACTATAGAGTACCACAACATCTCTTTTGGGGTCACAAGGTCTTGCCCATGACACCAGTGATATCACTTGGAGTGGCTCACTCCAGCTGAGGTGCTGCAGAGTGAACCAGCATCTCTCTTAGGGGCATAGGG
>NW_007730046.1:194731-204328 GCF_000696425.1 Galeopterus variegatus
GGGGTACAGAGTCCCATCTGTAGTTCCAGCAAGCCTGCCCAGGGCCACTCACCCCAGGTGAAAAACTATAGAGTACCACAACATCTCTTTTGGGGTCACAAGGTCTTGCCCATGACACCAGTGATATCACTTGGAGTGGCTCACTCCAGCTGAGGTGCTGCAGAGTGAACCAGCATCTCTCTTAGGGGCATAGGGCAAGCCCATGACCTCAATGACCTCACTCAGACTCCAACAGTGGAGCTGCAGAGTACCCAGGGTCTCTCTTTGGAGTGCAGAGGAGTTTCAGAGCACCCCAGTGTTCCTCTTGGGGATGCAGGGTCCTGCTCACAACCCTAGCGACCTCACCCAGAGTGTCTTGTATTATGATTGTTCTGCTGTACGGCCAAGGCACTCCATCTCAGGACCTGAAGAGTGCCCCATCAGTTCTCTTGGAGGCACAGGGTACTGCCAAGGCCCATGCAACCCTTGCCCATGTTGCTCACTTGAACTAAGGAGTTGCAGAGTACCCCAAAGCCTCTCTCAGGAGTCTAAGATCTTGGCAGCAAATCCAGTGACCCCACCCTGGGTTGACAACTCCAGGTGAGAAGACTCAGAGTGCCCCAGAACCTCTCCTGGGGGTGCAGGGACCCACCCAAAGCCCTGCAACCACACACAGTGCTCACTTCAGCTGAGGAACTGCTGAGTGCCTCATTACTTCCCTCCAAATACCAGGTCCTCGTCACAGCCTCAACAATCCTGCCCAGGGTCACCCATTTAAGGAGAGGAGCTGCATAGCATCCCAGCACCTTTCCTGGGGATGCAGTATGCTAGCCACAGCACCAGTGAGCCCACTCAGGGTCACCCACTTCAGCTGAGAAGCTGCAGGGCAAGCCAAAACTTCTCCCAAGAGCCCAAGACCTTGACCATGACCCCAGTGACTCAGCCCAGCACCACCTGTTCCAGCTGAGGAAACTCAGAATACCCCAGCACCTCTCCTAGGATTCTGAGGTCCCAGCCACCTCCCCCCAAGGTTGGCCACTACAGCTGAGGAACTTCAGAGTGTCCCAGTGCTTCTTCCATGGGTCCAGTCCCATCCATTATCCCTGTGATCTGCCTGCTATAGCAGAGGAGCAGCTAATGGCCACAGCACCAGAACTCTGAAGTCTTGATGTTGACCCCAGTGACCCCAGCCAGGGTTGCCCACTTTAGCTGAGGAAGCTCTGAGTGCACCAGTTCATCTCCCAGGAGACTGAGGTCCTGCCTAGAGCCCCAGCAACTCCATCCAGTGTCACCCACTCCAGCAAGGAGTTGCTGAGCATCCCAGTGCCTAGGCCACAGAGGCACTCACAGACAACTCCAGCATTGAATATAGTCAAAGAAATCACACAGAGACTATACTATTACACTCACCCAGAACAAAACCTAAAACACCCTACCTGACTGACACTATAAAACACATCTACAGGAAAGAGTCTCTCCCTTCAAAAGCTACTCCAGAAAATTAGAAGTGACTGTTCCACAAAATCCCAGACATCAATACTGGGATACAAGAAACATGAAAAATAAGGAAGCATAACATCTCCAAAGGAATACAGTAATTATCCAATACCAGACCCAAGAGAAAAGGAAATCTA
This sequence comes from Galeopterus variegatus, assembly GCF_000696425.1. Taxonomy (NCBI): domain Eukaryota; kingdom Metazoa; phylum Chordata; class Mammalia; order Dermoptera; family Cynocephalidae; genus Galeopterus; species Galeopterus variegatus. The sequence goes on from NW_007730046.1 coordinate 196,345, forward strand.
TAAAATGCCTGAAAAGGAATACCAAATAACAATCTTAAGGAAACTCAATGAGATGCAAGAGAATACAGATAGACAATGCAATGAAATCAGAAAAACAATTCATTATCTGAAGGAGAAATTTAACAAAGAAATAGATATAAAAAAGAACCAAGCAGAAATCTTGGGACTGAAGAATTCATTGAATGAAATAAAAAATACAACCAATAGCTTAAGCAACAGGCTATATCAAGCAGAAGAAAGAATTTCTGAACATGAAACAGGTCTTTTGAAATAAGCCAATAATACAAATAAAAACAGAAGAATTTTTTTAAATGAAGAAAAGCTTTGAGAACTATGGGACAACTTTAAGTGTATAAATATCTGTATTATGATTGTTCCAGAAGGGAAAGAGAAGGGAAAAGTCATTGAAAACCTATTTAATGAAATAATATCTGAAACCCCACTAAGTATTGGGAGATGTTGGGAAAATAGAATAATTTAACCAGACCCCCTCATCTTAGGTCCGTTTGGGGATGGTGTAGTGCATTCTTTGTAAGCGAGTTGTGTGTGTGGGTGAAGTTAGTACACATGTGCAACACTGCCACCTGGCTAGCGTTGACTGCCCTGGGCATCCACTGTGTGCAGCCATGCTCTCTAACCTAAGGCTCCAAGGACATTTTTGCCAGTTACCTAGCTCATAGACCTGTGTGTGAGGGGTCTGGGGACCCAGCCTGGCATGTGATAGGTTTGTGACCCAATCTGGACAATGGGCTTGAGAGGTCTGTGAGCTCCAGACCCAGCCCTAGCTCAACAGGAGAGATATGAACTTCCAGATCCAAGAGACTCAAAGATTCACCAAACAGATTTACCCAAAAAGTCCTCCCCTAGACACATTGTAGTAAAACTGTCAAAAGTCCAAGACAAAGAGAGAATTCTAAAAACAGCAACAACAACAAAAAAGCATCAAGTCATCTATACAGAAATTTTTTATCAGATTAACAGCAGATTTCTTAGCAGAAATCTCAGACAAGCCAGAAAGTGGGATGATATATTCAAAGTGCTGAAAGAATAAAACTGTCAGCCAAGAATATTCTACCCACCAAAGCTATCCTTCAGAAATGAAGGAGAAATCGTGTTTTTTCCAGACAAAAACTGTGGGATTTCATCATCACTAGACTGGCTGTACAAGAAATCCTTCAGGGAGTTCTACATCTGGAAGCCAAAAAATGATAACTACCATCATGATAACACACAAATGATTACAACGAACGGGTAGAGCAGATATGCAAACAAGAAAGAGAAAGAAATTATGTCTTATCACTACAAAAGAAAAAAAAATACACCAAATGACAAAGACAAACAATAAAAGAGAAAGAAAGGAACAAATAATACATAAAATAACCCCATTCAATTGACAAAATGTCAGGAGTAAGGCAGTACTTTTCAATAACAACCTTGAATGTAAATGACTTAAATTCCCTGATTGAAAGATATAGACTGGATGAATGGAATAAAAAACAAGATCCAAATACATGCTGCCTACGAGAAACTCACTTTACCTATAAAGACAGACATAAACTAACTGTGAAGGGATGGGGAAGGATATTCCATGCAAATGGAAGCCCAAAATGAGAAAGAATAGCTGTACTTATATTGAATAAAATAGACTTTAAACCAAAAACTATTAAAAAAAGACAAAGAAGGACATTATATAATGATAAAGAGATTAATTCAGCAAGAGGATATAATAATTGTAAATATATATGCACTCAACATAAGAGCACCCACATATATACAGCAAATATTATTGGATCTAAAGGGAGAGATAGACACCAATACAACCATAGTTGAAGATTTTACACCCCTTTTTCAGCATTGAACATAGCATCCAGAGAAAAAAATCAACAAAGAAACATTGGGTTTAAACTGCACAACAGACCAAATGGACTTGACAGACAGACATTTCCAGAACAGTTTATCCAACAACTGCAGAATACACATTCTTCTAATCAGTACATGGAATATTCTTCAGGGTAGGCCACATGTTAAGCCACAAATCAAGTCTCAACAAATTTTAAAACTTGAAATCATATCAAGTATTTTTTTCACAAAAAACTACAGAATAAAACTGGAAATCAATAACAGGTAAAACTTTGGAAACTGTACAAATACATGGAAATTATATAACATGCTCCTAAACAACCAATGGGTCAAAAAAGAAATTGAGCAAGAAATCAAAAAATTCCTTGAAACAAATGAAAATAGAAGTACAACATACCAAAACCTCTGGGATACTGCAAAAGCAGTACTAACAGGAAAGTATATTGCAATAAGTGCTTACATCAAAAAAGTAGAAAGATTTCAAATAAACAACCTAACATTGCATCTCAAGGAAACAGAAAAGCAAGCACAATCCAATCCCAAAATTAGTAGGCAAAAAGAAATAATAAAGATCAGAGCAGAACTAAATGAAATAGAAATTTAATAAAATTATACAAGAGCAACAAAACAAAAAGCTGGTTTTTTGAAAAGATAAGTAAAATTGATAAACCGTTAGCTAGACTAAGAAAAAAGGAAAGGAGACCCAAATAACAAAAATCAGAAATGAAAAAGGAGACACTGCAATTGATATTACAGAAACACAAATAATCATTAGAGACTATTATGAACAACTATATGCCCACAAATTGAAAAATCTAAAGGAAATGGATAAATTTCTGGACACATATAACCTACCAAGACTGAACCAAGAAGAAATAAAAAACCTGAACAAACCAGAAATGAGTAATAAGACTGAATCAGTTGTTAGCAGTCTCCCAACAGATAAAAGCCCAGGGCTAGATGGCTTCACTGCTGAATTGTACCAAACTTTTAAAGAAGAATTAATACCAATTTTTCTCAAACTATTCTTTAAAAATGAAAGCAGAGGGTATTCTCCCAAATTCATTCTATCAGGCCAGCATCACTCTTATACCAAAATCAGACAAGGGCAGAACATAAAAAGAAAACTATAGGCCAATATCTCTGATGAACATAGATGCAAAAATTCTCAACAAGAAGGTTCCAGTCAAGATAGCAGAACAGACAGTCTGCAGTGTCACTCTCTCCTATAAATCAACCAATTTACAACTATAAAAATGTAACATCAGCCAAGCTGGGGCCGCTGGAGCTCAGGGGAAGAGAAGGAGAGACCTATGGAGTTCATGAAGGTGGGAGAAACCACGATGAGAGAAAGAAAAACTGCACTGAGAATTTCAGGCTGCTTTAAGGCTCGAGCTGCTGAGAGCATGGAGCAGGAGCCAGCAGAAGCTGTAGCTGTGCCCTTCAGATGGAGTTACTTGGAGGCAGCAGGGGAGAAGAGTGCCTTGGTGGCCCCCAGGACAGTAAGACCACTAATAGGGTTCCTGTGGGCCCACACAGGAGCAAGGAGCCAGAACAGCTGAAAAGGGGGAGCAATTCAGAGGCCAGTGAGTCATCACAAGGGACCTGTGTAGGGTCTGTCCCATGAGAAGTGTTTGGAGCATGGGCAATAAGGCAGATGGGCACACTGGTTAACACTGGGACACAGTAAGCACAGCCAACCTGCCCCCTAATCAGCACAGGACCACTCAGAGGAGACTGGTCGGGAATGCAGAATTGCATGGGGTACAGTTTGATGAAAAAACTAAGGCCCAGATCAGAGTTTCTACACAACCCAGGTGCACCCAGTCTCTGGAGAGCCAGAAGTGCCTCTAAGGTCAACCATTAAACCCTGACCTACACAAAAAGCCTTCCCTAGGGAAATAGCAACAAAGCAGCAATTTAGCTCAACCACAGAGCTCAAGTACTGGTTCCCACAGGAAATACCCCCATTTTAGAAGCCAAGGACAAAATATTAGTTCTGGCCCAGGCACACCACCAGCACCTTGGGGCCCACCAGGGAATGTGAGGCATGGATCCAGGGACCAGGTCCCTCTCCCACAACCAGACACACCATGCCAGCACCTTGGGGCCCACCCAGGGATCCAAGGTGTGGAGCTGAGGACCAGGCCCCTCCCACAACCAGGCACACCACCCCAGCACCTCAGGGCCCACTTGGTGACCTGAGGCATGGAGTTGGGGACCATACACTCCCCACAACCAGGCGCACTGTCAGCACAAAGGAACATGCCAAAAACATTACCTCCATGTGGGTGGCCCATCACAGCCACCACTATAACCATGGCTGCTATGAAAGCAGCTAGAGGCCACAACCACCATGCAAATGGTCCTCCAGCCACTGAAGTGCATTGACACAAGGAGAGTCACCAGCAGAGATAAAGAAAAGAAGAGGATGTCACTCTCCCCAAAGCCCATTTCAGAGTGACAGAAGAAGCATCTGCTCTATGATAATTTTGGGGAACCTGATCACACCTCTCAGCATTGGACAGATCATCTAGGCAACAAATCAACAGAGTAATCATTATTCTTTCAGAAGGAGAGAAGAAATCTAGGGTAATTAGATGGGGGAGGGAGAGGGGAATGGGGAGAGACTGGACAAGGGACATAAAGAATAATTACAATTTGTAACAATACATATGCTAGTAATATTGATTTGATCAACATATCTCAATGCTGAACCCCCAAAATTTGTATAATCAATTCAATTCAATAAAAAAAATTTTTTTAATCTCAATACTAGCAAATTGAATTCAACAGCACATCAAAAATACTATACACCATGATCAAGTGGAATTTATCCCAGAGACACAAGAATGGCTCAGCATATGTAAATCAATAGATGTAATACACTACATTAATAAAATGAAGGACAAAACCATATGATCATCTCAATAGATGCAGAAAAAGTACTTGATAAAATTCAACATAACTTCATGATAAAAACACTCAACAAATTAGATATAGAAGGAAAGTAGCTCAACACCATAAAGACCATGTATGACAAACCCACAGCTAACACCATACCGAATGGGAGATTGTTAAAAGCTTTTCCTCTAAGAACAGGATCAAGACAAGGATGCCCATTCTAACCACTCTTACTTAACATAGTACTGAAAATTCTAGCCAGGGCAATTAGGCAAAAGAAAAAAAGAAAGGGCATCTAAATTGGAAAAGACAAAGTCAAATTGTTCCTGTTTGCAGATGACATGATCCTATGTATAAACCTAAAGACTCCACCAAATAGCTCTTAGAACTGATAAACAAATTCAGTAAAATTGCAGGATGCAAAATCAACATACAAAAATCAGTAGCATTTCTATACACCAACAATGAACTAGCTGAAAAAGAAATCAAGATAGCAATCTAATTTACAATAGTTACCAAAACAATTAAGTACCTAGGAATAAATTTAGCCAGGGAGATGAAAGATTTCCACAATGAAAATTACAAAACACTGATGAAAGAAATTAAAAAGGACCAAAAAAATGCAAAGACATCCCATGTTCATGGACTGGAAGAATTAACACTGTGAAAATGACCATATTAACCAAAGTGATCTACAGATTTGATGCAATTCCTATCAAAATATCAATGACATTCTTCACAGAAATGGAAAAAAACAATGCTAACATTCATAGAGAACCAAAAAAGACCCCAAATAGCCAAAGCAATACTGAGCAAAAAGAACAAAGCTGGAGACATTACACTGCCGGACTTCAAAATATATTACAAAGCTATAATAACCAAAATGGCATGGTACTGGCATAAAAACAGACACATGGAACAGAATACTTAGAAATAAATCCACATATATACAGCCAACTGATCTTTTTTTTTTTTTTTCCTCTTTGTCTTTTTTCGTGTCCGGCAATGGATCGCAACCCTCAGTGTCACGCCCGTACCGAACCGGGACCGGCAACGGGATCGCAACCCTCGGTGCTGCGCCCGCACCTCGCTCAGCCAGTGAGTGGGAACCGGTCTGTATGTGGAATCCAAACCCTCGGCGGGAGCGCCGCCGCACTCCCAAGCGGTGCACTATAGCAGTGCGCCACCGGGCCAGCCCAGCCAACTGATCTTTGACAAAGGCAGCAAGAACATATACATTGGGAGAAAGTCTGCCTCTTCAATAAATGGTGCTGAAAAACTGGAAATTCATATGCAGAAGAAAGAAACTAGACCCCTATCTCTCACCATATACCAAAATCAATTCAAAATGGATTAAAGACTTAAATGTAAAACCTGAAAGTATAAGACTACTAGAAGAAAACATAGAGGAAACACTCCAAGATATTGCTCTGGGCAAAGATTTTATGAAGAAGACTTCTAAAGCACCGGCAACAAAAGCAAAAACAGACAAATGGGATTATATCAAAGTAAAAAGCTACTGCACAGTGAAAGAAACATCAACAGCGCAATGACACAACCAGCAGAATAGTGGAAAATATTTGCAAGCTATTCATCCAACAAGGTATTAATATCCAGAATGTACAAGGAACTTAAACAAGTCAACAGCAAAAAAACAAATAATTTGATTTTAAAATGAGCAAATGACCTGAATAGATATTTCTCAAAAGACATACAAATAGTCAACAGGTATATAGAAAAATGCTCAACATCAACAATCAGAGAAACGCAAATCAAAACCACAGTGAGATATCTCACCCCAATTAGAATGGCTATTATCAAAAATATAAAAAATAACAAATGCTGGCAAGGATATAGAGGAAGGGGAACTCTTAGAACTGTTGGTGGGAATGTAAATCAGTACAGCCATTATAGAAAACTGCATGGAATTTCCTCAAAAAACTAAAAATGGAGCTACCATATGATTCAGCAATCTCACTGCTGGGTATTTATCCAAAAGAAAGGAAATTAGCATGCCCATGACTGCATCCCCATGTTTATCACAGCACTATTCACAATAGCCAAGATACGGAATCAAACTAGGTGTCCATCAACAAGTGAATGGATAAAGAAAACATGGTATATATACACAATGGAATACCACTCAGCCATAAAAAGAATGAAATCCTATCATTTGCAGCAACATGATGAGCCAGGAGGATATTATGTTAAGTGAAATAAGTCAGGCACAGAAAGATAAATACCTCATATTCTCACTAATATGTGGAAGCTAAATGAATTAGCTGAACTTTTAAAAGGAGAGAGTAGAATTGTGGTTATGAGAGGCTGGGAAGTAGAGGGGGAAGGAGGGATACAGAGAAATAGGTTACTGGACATAAAATTACAGCTAGATAGGAAAAATAATTTCTAGTTGTGTACAGTAGTGCTAGGCATCTATAACTAACAATAATTTATTGTATGTTCTCAAATAGATAGAAGAGAGGAACTCAAATGTTCTCATCAAAAAGAATTGATAAATTTTTGCAATGATTAATATGCTAACTACCCTGATTTGACCATCACACATTGTATACAGGTATTGAAATGTAACTCTGTACTCCATAACTATGCACAATGGGGAAAAAAAGTCTCATCTCCAATATAAAAACCTTCTTTATAGTGGAAGAGGTTTGTCTCAAGTAAACCAGCTAGGGGCAGTGTGTTGCAGGGCAGGGGCACAGCTCCTCAGCTATTGGCTTTGCATGGGAAGTATCAGTACCAAGCAACCAAGTCACTGGTAGTCAGCATCGCAGGCCTTTGTGCTATGGGACACACAGGAGAATAAGTAAATACACCTCCTGGGAAGTTTTCAAGACTTTCAGGAAATTAAAAATAACCAGTCACATTTGCATAATATTCCTAGACTCTGCCGTATACTCAGAAAGCAAGAAAGAAGCCTGGAGATCCCAGGAGGTTGAAGGCCTTTCAAGCTTGCCTTCTGCCATGGTCCTATCTGCAGACATAGAGAGTGGAGGGATGGTCCCTGCTGTGACTCTAAAATGGGTTCCCCCAATTTTTTAATTACATAACACAGACACAAACATATATAAACTAAATGCATATACAACTGTATTAATATATCATACACATTTTTAGACCTATACATGAAATAGACATTTTTTTTTATTTTGTCAATATACAATGTAGTTAGTTATTGTGCCCCATCACCAAAACCTCCCTC
>NW_007730046.1:205407-207364 GCF_000696425.1 Galeopterus variegatus
TGACACGAGGAAGAAAAGAAAATTCCTTCAGAATCTGTAACCAGCAGTTTACCCTCACACAGCTTTTTAACCCAAGTTCACTGTACCTTAAGACAAGACTTTAGTTTAACGTAGGCAGGCGGTATCCCAGATTACTGGCAAAAGCAAATGCAAGGATTCTCTGGAAGATCCCACCTTTGACATAGGCTTAAAGAATTCCAACTGATAAAAAGTTCTAAGAAATAGGATCTCATGGTAAAAAATAAAATCACAAAACACAAGGGAACAAGGTACTCTGAGCAAGAGCATAAATGTATCAGTCAGGGTTCTCCAGAGAGACAGAATCAATAGGATATGTTATAATAATATGAGAGGGATTTGTTAGGGGAATTAGCTCACATGACTATGAAAAAAAGTCCCACAATAGGCCATCTATAAACTGGATGCCAGTAATGTGGCTCAGTCCATGTCCAAAGGCCTCAAAACAAGGGAAGCTGATGGTGTCCTTGATTTAAGTCTTGGAACCCAAAAGCTGAAGAGTCTCGAGCTCTGATGTCCACGGACAGGAGAGAAGAGTATATCCCAGCTCCAGCAGATTGAGAGAGAGAAATTGACCTTTTTCCTCTGTCTTTTGTTCTCTCTGGACCCCCAGTGGATTGGATGGTTCCCACCCACACTGAGGGTGGGTCTTTCACACCCAGGCCACTCAGATTCTCATACGAATCTCTGCTGGAAACACCCTCATGGACACACCTAAAAAGTTAGCTTTACCAGGTTTCTCAGCATTCCTTCNATGAAAGATATCAGGCTCAGATTCAGGCCATCTAAAGAATCCCAAGCAGCAGGATAAAAAAAGAAAAAAATGTTTTTAAATCATACCTACACGTATCAGAGTAAAACTGCAGAACATCAAAGAACAAAGAGATAAAAGATCAGATATGTTGACCAGAAAGAAACAACTATTAGACAGCTGACTTTGAGAAAGAAACAACTATTAGACAGCTGACTTTTCAACAGCAGCCAGAAAACAACAGCATGCTATCACGATGCACTGAAAGGAAACAAAGAGCAACCTAGAATTGCATATTCAGCTAAAACATCTTTTAAGACAAAGGGGAAATTTTCAGACCAAAAAAGAGAAAGAAAGAAAGAATGTGCCACAATAGGCTCTCACTAAAACCAATCCTAAAGAGTTGACAGATGCCTGTCTTGTGGTCCTAGCACAGCACGGCAGGGCACCCTGGGCTCTGAGGCACCCAGAGCAAGCCCTGGGACAAGCTGGAACTTGGTGAAGAGAGGACACAAGGAAGAAAAGAAGCTGGTGGTGGTTTCAGGGCCTCCAGGGGCCCAGCCTTTGGCACCAGGCTCACCCCGAAAGCATTGCATTCAGTTCAAGAATGTTGCTTAAGGAGCAAGATGGCGACGGGTCTGGAGTGAGCGTGCCAGAAGACAGAGAGAGCCTGTGAAGTGTGCGCTGTGCTGCCANTAGTCTTGGAAAAACTTGAATAATCATTCACAGAATACAAAATAAAAATATATACTATGTTTACAGAAAAAGAAGGAATGAAAATATATGTAAGGGACAGGAAACAAAGTGACGAAACTAATTTAGGGGGAAAAATGCATGTAGAACTTTCAGAAATGAAAAATATTTGACATTAAAACTCAGTGGATAGCTTTAACAGAAGATTAGACATAGCTAATAACCTCAATAATGATTAATAATGAAGAACCTTTAGGAATTATCTAAATTTCAGCCCAAGGAGACAGAAAGTTGGAAACTGTGTAAGAGACATTAACAGACAGAGAAGGTAGAGTGAAGTGGTCTGTCATATGTTGAATTAGACTTGCAGAAGAAAAGAGAGTGAATGAGGACACAATAATCAGCACAAAACAGCTGAGAATTTTCCAGAGCTGATGAAAGATATCAGGCTCAGATTCAGGCCATCTAAAGAATCCCAAGCAGCAGGATAAAAAA
>NW_007730046.1:209145-210901 GCF_000696425.1 Galeopterus variegatus
GAAGAAAACATGAGGAAAGAAAATAGAAAATACACAGCTAATTCTAAACACACATTAACTATATAAAATACATAAAAACATAAACTACCTGCCCTTGCTTCATGGTGGAGCAAAAAGAGACAGTCTGAGTCCTAGTATCTTATAACACTTCAGTTTTTGGTCACCTACTTGTATTGTTTTTTTTCCAAAAAAAAAAACACAGGTGAAGTGGGTTAAGCTATAATTTATACAGAATAAAAAACATATATCTTAAGTATTCAATGGAATGAATTTTGACAATTGCACACAACTGTGTAACCACCACCCAAACAAGATATAGAATATTTCCCTCACCTCAGAAAGTTCCCTCATGCCCCTTCTCCTACCCCAGGTACAACCACTGTTCTGATTTCTATAACCCCAGATTAGTTTTGCCTGCTTCTGGACTTCATAAAAAATGAAATTACATAAATTATTCTTTTGCATTTGGATACCTTTGCTCAACATAATGTTTTTGATATTCATCTGTGTTATGTATCAGTAGCATATCCTTTTTATTGCTGAGTAGTATCACATTCTATGAATATAAAAACAACTTGTTTATCTTTTCTTCTGTTGGAGGACATTCAGGTTATTTACAATTTGGAATTTTTATAAATAAGGCTACTATAAATACTCTTGTACAAGATTTTTGGAGACACATTTTTATTTCTCTTGAGTAAATACATAGGAATGGAATTCCTTGGGTCATACGATAAGTGCAAATTTATAAATACATAACTTCAAAACAGTTTTCTAAAATGATTACACCATTACACTCTTACCAGCAAATGTATGAGAGTTCCAGATGCTCCAACACTTGATATTGTCAGCTTTTTTTCATTTTAGCCATTCTAGTACATGGTTTTAATTTGTATTTCTCTAATGATTACTAATGTGGAGAATATTTTCACGTGCTTATTAGCTATTTATACATCTTTTATGAAATACCTATGCAAGTATTTTGTCATTTTTATTGGGTTGTTTCTCTTCTTATTGTTTTATTATTTATTTATTTTATTTTGGGGGCAACTGGCTGATGCTCAGATCTGAACTCTTNCCCTCCATTTTCTCGTTGTAAGAGCTTCAAAAAAAAAAAAAAAGTTGAGGTTGTTAAATAGACATTTTATAAGAATGAGATAAAACATAAATACATGACAGACAGACTAGCTATCTAATCAACCCTTTCTGGTAAAAACAATGATGTTATATATTTTTTTTCTTAAATATGTGTAAATGGAAGGATGAATCCACAAGAAAGTAATAAATTTTCAGAAGCCAAAAACTAACTGAAAGACTGAATTCAAGAAAGTTCAGTAGAGCATGGAGGCAGCTTCCTCCTGAGGACATTTGGTTAATCTGGTGAATTTAAGCTCCAGCTCTCACAGCCTGGGTGAACTGAAAGGTACGGGAGATAAGCACTAAGTCCTCTCCGAGTATAGAGAGTCTGATTTGAGATTCCTCTTATAAAGTTGGGACCCCAAAGGGCTACACTCTCCAGGTAAAAATAAAATAGAAGTAAACCCACCCCTGCCCTTGGGGACTGTTTTAAACCTTGACACGAGGAAGAAAAGAAAATTCCTTCAGAATCTGTAACCAGCAGTTTACCCTCACACAACTTTTTAACCCAAGTTCACTGTACCTTAAGACAAGACTTTAGTTTAACGTAGGCAGGCAGTATCCCAGATTACTGGCAAAAGCAAATGCAAGGATTCTCTGGAAGATCCCACCTTTGACA
>NW_007730046.1:212287-213274 GCF_000696425.1 Galeopterus variegatus
ATGAAAGATATCAGGCTCAGATTCAGGCCATCTAAAGAATCCCAAGCAGCAGGATAAAAAAGAAAAAAAATGTTTTTAAATCATACCTACACGTATCATAGTAAAACTGCAGAACATCAAAGAACAAAGAGATAAAAGATCAGATATGTTGACCAGAAAGAAACAACTATTAGACAGCTGACTTTTCAACAGCAGCCAGAAAACAACAGCATGCTATCACGATGCACTGAAAGGAAACAAAGAGCAACCTAGAATTGCATATTCAGCTAAAACATCTTTTAAGACAAAGGGGAAATTTTCAGACCGAAAAAGAGAAAGAAAGAAAGAATGTGCCACAATAGGCTCTCACTAAAACCAATCCTAAAGAGTTGACAGATGCCTGTCTTGTGGTCCTAGCACAGCGCGGCAGGGCACCCTGGGCTCTGAGGCACCCAGAGCAAGCCCTGGGACAAGCTGGAACTTGGTGAAGAGAGGACACGAGGAAGAAAAGAAGCTGATGGTGGTTTCAGGGCCTCCAGGGGCCCAGCCTTTGGCACCAGGCTCACCCCGAAAGCATTGCGTTCAGTTCAAGAATGTTGCTTAAAAATTATATGTTGTCAGTGATTAAAACTACACTGTTTACGTAAAAACCATTTGTCCTAATTTTAACAACTTAGAAGTGAAAAGGAATGGACGTGAGTTTTGTAGGAAACTGCCAGCTAGTTGGGGTGGTGTCCCTGCACATTGCGGTGTCGTTGTTGCTGCCTGTGGACCTGCTCTTCTGCCTGCCTCGAGTCCAGAGTCCCGGGGACCTGACAGTCCTGTCCAGTAGAGGAAGGAAAGATTGCTGAGGAGTCTTGGAGAAAAGGTTTTGTGACCTCAGGTGGGGCTTACCCCCTCATATTTATAATCTTAATTTATACAGTGACCACCTTAGAAGTGAATGCCTCTTGTATTACATACATGGTCCATACCTGAGTGTTGTAAATAAGTTCTTCTGTGTATAAA
>NW_007730046.1:213781-221322 GCF_000696425.1 Galeopterus variegatus
CAGAGCAAAGCATATGAACAATGTACAGAACACCCCCCAAAAAAATCAGCTAGTACATGATAAAATGTACCAAAACAATGGTAATCAGAAAACACAAATTAAAACAAAAATGCTCACCACTTTACACCTATTAGACTGATAAAATGGGAAAAGTAGATGAATCTGAGTGTTAGGTCAGGGTGTGGGGATATAGGAACCTCCATCCACTGCTTATGAGGTTATAGACCACCAGTGAGAAAAATCAGTCCTACTTACTCAGACTAGGTACATGCTTTCCCTTCAGCCCAGAAATTCTGCTCCTGAGAAGACATGCCCACACATGAGAAGACTCACTGTAACACTGCCCAGGAAAGTAGGGATTGGGGGCAACCTGGAGTTCATCACTGGGAGAGCTGATACTTACAAAGAGTTTGCTATACTTAATAAACAGTTGATTATCAACAAAGCAAAAAGTTGGATTTTTGAAAAGAACAATAATATTGACAAAGTGCTAGTAATATCAATCAAAAAAGAAAAAGCAAAGCACAAATATGCATTCTTAGGAATATAAAAGAAGATATAACTACATGCAATAGCTATTTTTAAACTAGGTACATGCTTTCCCTTCAGCCCAGAAATTCTGCTCCTGAGAAGACATGCCCACACATAAGAAGACTCACTGTAACACTGCTCAGGAAAGTAGGGATTGGGGGCAACCTGGAGTTCATCACTGGGAGAGCTGATACTTACAAAGAGTTTGCTATACTTTACAAACAGTTGATTATCAACAAAGCAAAAAGTTGGATTTTTGAAAAGAACAATAATATTGACAAAGTGCTAGTAATATCAATCAAAAAAGAAAAAACAAAGCACAAATATGCATTCTTAGGAATATAAAAGAAGATATAACTACATGCAATAGCTATTTTTATAAGAACAATATTATAAACAACTCTAAGCTAAATGAGATCAACAATTTCCTAGAAAACCTCCAAGAAATACAAAACTTGAATAACCTTAAAACCTTTTTTAAGAAACTTGAATCAGCAGATAAAAACCTTCACATAAAGAAAACACAGAGGGTTTTGCCAGCAAATTCTACCAAACATTCAAGAAACAAATGATTTCCATCTTACAAAAATACACCCTTGAAAAGAACAAAAGAGAAAATACTCCTTAATTCAATTTATGAGGTTGGCAGCATAATCTCAGTTCTAAAACCTGGTGAGGACAGTTTGAGCAAAGAAAATTACATATTCAGTCTCATTCATAAACATATATGCAAAAATCCTAAATAAAATATTATTAGATCAAATCCAGCAATTTATGAAAAAAAATATGTCATGAACAAGCTGGATTTATACCAGGATTGAAAGTTTGGTTTAACATTAAAGAATCAATTTAACGTACTTCACAACATTAAAAGATAAAATAAGAAAAGTTATGGTCATTTCAATAACTGCAGAAAATGCTTTTGATAGAATTTCAAATATTTTCAGAATAGAAGAAAAAGTTCCTTAGCCTTATAAAGGGCATTTACTGAAAAACCATAAATCCTTATCATCTTTAGTTAGGCAGAGCCTTCTTAGATATGACACTAAATGTACACATGACAAAAGAAAAAATGAAGTGAACTTCATTAAAATTAAAAATTTTTAGGGCCAGCCCGGTGGCGCACTGCTACAGTGCGCCGCTTGGGAGCGTGGTGGCGCTCCCGCTGAAGGGTTCGGATCCCACATACAGACCGGTTCCCGCTCATTGGCTGAGCGAGGTGCGGGCGCAACACCGAGGGTTGCGATCCCGTTGCCGGACACAAAAAAAGACAAAAAGGGAAAAAAAAAAATTAAAAATGTTTATGCTTTAGAGAACACTATCAAGAAAATGAAAAGACAACCCACGAGGTGCGGGCGCAACACCGAGGGTTGCGATCCCATTGCCGGACACAAAAAAAGACAAAAAGGGAAAAAAAAAATTAAAAATTTTTATGCTTTAGAGAACACTATCAAGAAAATGAAAAGACAACCCGTATGAGAGAAAATATTTGCAAATAACATATCTGACAAGGGACTTGTACCTAGAATGTATTAAAGAACTCTTACAAGTCAATAATAAAAAGACAACCTAATCAAAAAACGAGCAAAGGATCTGAAAAACAGTTTTTCAGAGAAGATACACAAATGGCCAATAAATACATGTAAAGATGCTCAGTATCATTAGGCATCATAGAAATGCAAACCCCAATGAGATAACCCTTCATACCCTCTAGGATAGCAATGACCAAAAAGACAAACGATAATAGGTGACAAGAATGTGGAGAAATTGGAATACTCATACACTGCTTGTGGGAATGTGAAATGGTGCACTTTGGAAACACTCTGGCAGTTCCTCAAAAGGTTAAACAGATTTAATGTATGACCCAGCATTTCACTCCTAGATATATATTCAAGAGAACTGAAAACATCTGTCCACACAAAAACTTGTACATGAATGTTCATAGAAGCATTATTCATAATATCCAAAAAAAAAGAAAACAACCCAAATGTCCATCAACTCATAAACAAAATACAGCATATCCATACAATAGAATATTATTTGGCAATAAAAGGAACGAAGTACTGATATGTGCTACAACATGGATGAACCTTGAAAACATTTTGCTAAGTGAAAGAAGCCAGTCATAAAAGGCCACATATTCCATTTGTATGAAATGTCCAGAACAGACAGATCTATAGAGACAGAAAGTAGGTTAGTGGTTACCTAGGGTGGAGGGGCTGGAGGGCAGTGTTAGAATGGGAGTGAATGGCTGCTCATAGACACAGGGTTTCTTTTGGGGGTAGTAAAAATGCTCTAAAATTAAATTGTGGTGATGGTTGTATCATTTTCTATCCATTTTTACCATACTAAAAACCATTGAACCATATACTTTAAATGAGTGAATTGTATGGTATGTAAATTATATCTTGATAAAGCTGTTTTTTAGAAAAAAGACAAGGTATGTATATCTATTCAACATTGCACTGGAGACTTTAGAAAGTGCAGTAAAATAAGTATGAAGGAAAGGAGGAAGGAATAAGGGATAGATGGATGGAGGGAAGGAGTAACAATTAGAAAAAGAGAAGGAAAATTGACAATCAAACATTACATGATTTCTCAAAAGAACATGAGTTATTAGAGTTGACAAATTTAAACAAAGCTGCTGAATACAAAATGAGTATTCAAAAATCAATTGAATTTTTGAATGCCATCAATGACACCCAGAAAATACATTTTTTGAAAAAAGATACTCATTACAATATCCACCCAAAGAAATAAGGTACTAGGAATAAATCTAAAAAATATATGCAATATATTCATGAGAAAATTATTAAACTCTATTGAAAGACATTAAAGAAGAGCTGAAAAAATTGAGAGATATACCATGTTCATGGGTTGAAGAACTCAATATTGCAAAGATGTCAATGTTTTCCCAATTGATCTAGAGATGTGATGTAATTGCACTAAAAATTTATGGAACTTGATGCCGAAATGTATATGGAAAAGCAAAGGCCAATGAATACATAAGACATTCCAGAAGAACAGAGTGGGGAGACTTCATATAACACACATCAAGAATTACTGCAAAACCATAATAATTAAGATTGCATGCAAGAGTGGATCCAGGTTATACTGCACTTGAAGTTTATGTAATTTGGGCACACCTCTACAGAAAATAATACAAAATTATAAACACTAAATTAGGGATCCATGCAAATGAGTGGTGCTAACTTGAAGAGGTACTAAAGTTTAAGATTCTTTAGCTTCCTGGTAAATCTACATCCAACTGCATGGTAATGGTGTTGGGATAAACAGATATACCAATGGAACAGATGTGAGAGCCCAGAAACAGACCCACATATCACATGGACACTTAATTCAAGATTGAGATAGAATTGCACATCAGTTAAGAAAGGATCGACTTTATAATGCTAGAATAATTAATTAATATCACTTTGAAGGCTTCCTCATATCATAATCCAAAATCAATTCCAACTTTTTATAGGCAGGCAAACCTATAAAAAATATAGAGGAAAATATTGAAAAAAATATCTTTATTACCTTAGGATAAGGAAGACTTCTCAAAGCATGAAATGTAAAAACCATACAGAAAAAGATTTTAAAATTAGACAATATTAAGAACTAGTTTGCACCAAGAGAAAATACAAAAAAGGTAAAGAAAGGAAATACAAATTGAAAGACTATACCTTAAAATACATTTAAGTGGCAAAGAATTAATATCCAGAATATACAACATTTCATCATTATAAAATGCACATTTCTTTCATATTTTAGCATCTCTTTAATCAGAATGTATATTACAATACTTTGTCACAATTTAATTTTTAGTGTTTTTCTTTCTTAACAGTAAATAAAACAACAGTACCTCTTACAATAAGTGGTTTCCTACATTCAATAAAATATGCCAGAAAGAACTACAGATCAAACACAAAAGAAGGCAAACAAAACTCAATCAAAAATGGGCAGAATATTTGAACAGGAATTTCACAGAAAAGAACATTTGAATTGCCTATAAATATGTGGGAGAAATCCCAGCCTCATTTGTAATCAGGGAAATGCAAATTAAAGCTAAAATGAAATACCACTTCACACTTGCCAGCTTGGCAGACACTAAAGGTTTGACAACACTAAGTGCTAGAGAGAATGCAGAAGAAATAAAATGCTTAAATGCCACTGGCAGTGTAAATTTGTACAATTACTTTGGAGAACATTTTGGCTTTACCTAGTCTAATATGCACATAGCCTATAACTCAGCAATTCCAATCCTAGATTCATACTCAAGATAAACTCTTGTATACATGCACAGGGGACCTATACAGAGCACATCCATCACAACACCATTTGTAATAGGAAAAATAGTAACAACCCACTAGGATGGATAAATAAGTGTAGGGTAGTCTCATAATAGGACATTATACATCAATGAAAATGAATGAATTACAGGTATGTTCACTAACAAGGAATGAGCTCATGAACATAATATTAAGCAAAAAAAAGCAAGTTGCTGAATATAGTATGACTGTTTATAAACAATCAAAAACCTGCAAAATTAAATAATACATTATTAACGCTGTAAATACACATTTTGAAGTCATAAAAAAGCAAGGTAATCATGAGTACAGAATTCAGAACACTGGTTGTGTCTAAGGGTGGAGAGAAAGAGCAGGATCAGGAAGCAGCACCTCCAGGTTTTAGAAGTCTTTAAAATGTCCTGCTTTTAAAACACGGCTGTGGGTACACATATGTTCCTTTTATTATTATTCTCTTCACTCTACACATATTTTATAAATGTTCTTTTAGCATTTACTCAATATCTGATTTCTTAAATTAAAAAAAAAATTAGGATCTTCACATCTAACCAACTTCTCTGCCAGTATATTATACAACCCTGGTAAGAATCAATCATGAGTACATTTTACTCTCTAATGTCCCTGACAATGACAAAGTCACCAGGAAAAGGCTTAAGGCCAGTGACTCTTTCAAAGAAGGCAGAAAGTTCTGTGTACATAATAGAAATAATTTTTAATAGTACATATAAAAGATGTTTTGGTGCTAAATAGGATAGCATTAGTTATCTAGGAAATTCATTTATGTGGAAAGACAAGTTCTCCTGATAGATGATGTATTATACCATATTTAAAATAAACTCATTATGAGTTCTCACATTTTCTTTTTACACTCAGTGGAAAGCAACTTCTCTTTGGAGGACACTAATCTTTAAAAAAAGAAAAGAAAGGAAGGAAATTACCTGAATCTCTCAATAACTCACTAATCCATATTTCCCAATCCTAATCTCCCCTCCCAGTCCTTCACCCAGCCCAGAAGTCAACATTTTTTTTTTCTTTTTATTGAAACATAAGTGATTACACATATATTTGTGGGGTTCAGAGTTGACTACAAATACTTGTGTACAACATTTGGTGATCAAATCAGAATAATTTGCATACTCATCATTACAAAATGTAATCATTCTTTATGTCCATTAACCAATTTCCCACTAACCGCCCCACCTCCACCTCTAGTAACCACAGTTCTGTTCTCTCCTTCTGAAAGTTCAACATACTATTATGATTGTTCACTTTTGACAAATATGTTTAGGAAGGAAATTTCCAGAAGTTTAAAGCCCTTATTCAAGAAAAATTAAATCATGGAGGAACTTTTTAATAGTGTAATTGAGCGCCTACCATGTGCCAAGCTCCATGCAGAGAGCTAGGGATGAAACAGAAGGCAAATTGAGACAGGGTCCCACACTTAGGAAGCTTACAGTCTAGTGGGAGAGATAGTCATTAATCAAAGATTCACTCAGATCAAAATTATGATAGAGATAAGTGACATATGATGTGTGAACATGTAAAATAAAAGGAAATGGCCTGGCCAGGAATGACTGGCTTAGCTATGAAGGAAACGTAGGTGTGATCTAGGCATGTGTGTTGTGGAGAGGGGGTCGTAAGAGGTGATGGGTAGAAAATTCCAGGCAGAGAAACTGGGTAATGCAAAGGCACTATAGCAGAAATTGCATATGGTTTATAGTCAGTAATCACACTTAGGAGAAATATAAGGTAATAATAATAAATAAGTGTAAAGTAGATTGCCCAGGTAAGTAAACAGTGCATTGAATTATTGAACAAATGAAAGCTGTTTCTTATTTAGGCTTCAGTAATCATAACTAATCTTTTTACGTGATTGACAACACTTGCACTACCCGCTTTCTGGTTTCAATTCAGGTTATACTTGGAAACATGAATATTTACAGGGTGTACTCAAGAGTAAAATGTAAAAACAATGACAAAAGGAACTGGTGGATTCAAAAAATTATATTATCACATTTAACATCTGAAAGTAATCTCACTCGAGCACATAAAGCCTAAATTCATTTGTTCAACACTGTGGAAATAGTCACTCATTCGTCAAATATTTAATGAACATCCAGTACGGGCCAGACAAGGTTATAGGTAAGAGGTACATACAGATGGATAAAAGCGACACCCCCCTCAAGGGGCTTGACGTTCCATGAGTGCCGGAGACCAGCTCCAGTCGAGTTGGGGGTCCTTGAAAGAGGGATGAGGGATGAGGAAGCTGCGAAAATAAAAAACACAGGCAGAGACCTCGTTCCCTCTGAAGCACGTTCTCAGCCTGCGGGCTGTCAGCGCTGTCGCAGCCAGAGCAGCTGAAGCAGCTGAAGCAGCCTTCAGACTGGAAACAGCATTTTTATTTGTCACACAACACAGGGGGGGTTAATGTGGGCATTTTAACTACATAAATCTTTAAAATTATTAAATCAATCGTTAAATGGAAACTTTTCTTAAAATTACATCAGTTCTCATAAAATTAATAATCTACAAGGTTAAATAAAACTCAGTCGTCAGCCAATTCTTTCTGGTGATTATATCTGTTGTGTGGTCAATTAGTCCGTGACTCGCTGTTCTTGACGTTTTTCACCATTGTGTTTCTTTTCTTCTTGCCCTCGTATTAACCTTAAACTTATTACTACCAGCAAGCATAAATTA
>NW_007730046.1:222322-244051 GCF_000696425.1 Galeopterus variegatus
AAAGTGCACAGCACCATCCCTCACAAAACCAGGTGCATTCTAAATTCCATCTATAATCTTTATTTTTAGGAAGGAAAGTTGTGCATCATATGTTTTTGTCCAAATATCTTACTAAGATGTTTTTATATAACTTAGGACACCAATGAGTAACAGGGTTTCTACGCATTCTTTCTCAAAAACTTAATTCTTTTTATAGTATCTTTTTCCATTAATTCCAACCATTCTCTTACCATTAATATAATCCCCTGTAAATGACATTTGCCAACATATTTAGGACATCCCCTAGGAGGGTACCAAATTTTTCCTTACCCCATTTTATAATCCGTATAACCATTTACCCAGATGGTGGGAAGAGGATGAGGATTTCTATTGTTTATTAATTTATTCAGTAAAAACAATTGCTCATGGCTATTCATAAGGTGTTTTTAAAACATCTGTTGGTGTAATAAATTGACTCAAAGGGGACAATTTGGAATTGTTCAACCTTCTCGGATCTTTTGTGGGATAATCTAATTTTATGACAACAACTGTGTGTCATTTTTTGCATCTTTTGGAAACTCAGGAAACTGCCACGCTGACCAAAACGTCAAAAGAGAAAGTGAAAGCAGCACCACTGTGCTAAGGCAGAGATCTTTACAATGAAAGCAAGTGCTGGTAGCTGAGGACCTGCCAGCAGCTCTCCCTCCGGGGCCTTGCCAACTCGGAAAGGGCAGCCCAAGCTATTCTTTTCAAGACCCCGCCATGGCGTGGACCGCGCCACATGAGGAATTAGTCCACAAAGGAAGAGTCATGAGGAAGACTGCGGAAGGGGGAAGTAAACAGGGGTTGCTACAGTTTGATATATCCTTCAAGATTCTAAATTCTATAGGATGTGTTAAGAGCAAACAAGACAGAAAAAGAGAACCAATTGGAAAAGAAAAGCCAATCAGAAACAATACACAGAAAAAAGAAAGCCAATTGGAAAAACCATCAGCTGTTAAGAAAAGGTCATCACGATACTCTACTAGGCACTGAAGTGTTAAGATATTCAGATACTCATAATAATGTAATCACTTTATTGCTATAACTAAAAAACAAAAACTTTTTGAAAGATGGAATAGGGAATAGAGAATGAGAAGTAAATAGTCATAGTAAAAAAGGGAATAAATAATATCTTAAAGATGATAAAATTTAAAATAAATAATAATTATATAAAGAAAGAACTAAGAAGTTCAAACCAGCTGCCTCTGTGAGGTGGGACTGGGAGATGGCTGTGAGTGGGGCAGCTTCTGTGGCCTCCCACTATAAGCCCCTCTGCAGCCTTTGATTTTTTTCATCATTTCCATATATTACTTTGATCATGTTTAAATGAATGCTATTTTTAAGAGAGACTATTACAATGCAAGTCCTATCTAATGTTACAAGCTGTGCCATATTAATAAATAAAGAAGCAATACAGGGTGATTGTGGCTTTATTGGGAGACACGATGGGGGCTAGAAGGAAAGAAGCATGAGTCTATAAAACACTGTTTTAAAACCCTGTTCTAGGGCCCAGCCTGAGCGGGTCCCCAGCTAGAGAAATACAATGTGATCTTTTGCTTTTTCACTAAGAGCCATGTTATTCCACTGTCCTGTTGTTTTTCTGTCTGGAGGGATTTACACAGGTCCAAGGTCCTCTGCTGCATTGCCAAAATCATGTGCCTGCTCTGCACGTTTCCTAGACAACTCTGAGGACATTTTCCAAACATGAAACACACAAGCAGGCACGACAGAGACGCTGGCATGTAAAATTGCCACTTATCTAATCTCGCTGCTTGTCTTCTCATGAGAAATCACTGTATCTTCCAGTTCTATCTCCCACATTTTCGACAATAATAAACTCATAAAAACAAAAATGTGGGCTTTTGGGGGGAGGTCACTGTACAAGTTGAGTTGTTCTAGAAAGTTCTCTCCAGAGAGAGATTTGTTCTATGGACATTTTCTTCTTCGTGTAAAGGAAAATAAAGATATGCTAATTCTCAAAATAAAGACGGCCAATTCAGCCCCCTCCAGAGAGAAATGCGGTCACTCACCTGTCTTGTGAAACTGTGCACATTTACAGTGAATCTCTCTCCTGAATTCCATATACGAAATAACCATTTACCTTTGCGTGGTTCTGAAGTGTCTATCATCCCACTCACTTTCTCTCATCTGTTCTGCTTCCTCCGGGCCCAGAGCATTAATGGAAAGCTATTGATCATGTTGAGCAAAATGCTGAAAAGGTTACTGAGAGTTAAGGGGACCCTGCTATCAAGGGGCAGGAAAAGCAGCCCGCTTTCCAACTCAATCAAGGATTTATCTTCCCAGAAAGGTGTCGTATGTTGACGCGGGCTGCTTCCAGCCTTTCAGTTTACTTCTTGCTCTCTGTGGCTTTTAAATAACCAGCCAATCAATTTTTAAAATTTAGTCCCACTGTCTTCAAGTTCAGGTGTCAGCATTGTCTCATGGAGATGTGGTGAGGAAGACACAAGAGGGTAAGAGGGAGGCTCCTCGGGAGTGGAGGGATCAGCCACAGGGATCCAGATGGGAACAAAACTCCCTTCGCAGATGGCAGAGTTTCAAAATATCAAGATCTGGGTAGGCAAGGAAGGAAGCTTGACCTATGTTATCTTCGCAGTGAACTGTTAGTTCATCCGCAGTCGAAACACCTACCAATACTATCAGAGTAAGCTGCTAAAGCCACGGCAGGATTCAGAGTGAGAGGCCATTATAATATAAGTATAAGGAAGCCATCAAGGGAGCAGTGTGCACCACCAAGCACACGGGTGTGCCCACGTTCTGGTTTCAGCCCAGAGCCCTTTGTGCTGGGAGGCCTTCCAGACGGCCCTCTTCCCCCATTCATCCTTATCCAGGGAGTTAAAACATAACCATCAGGAGCGCCTGGGCATTCCTCATTCAACCAAAACAATTTAAGAGGTTGTTAAGGTTCCCTCACCTTCTCAATACTGACCAAAATTCCTTTTCATTCTCTCACTCAATTGACTCAGTGCCCTTAGTGCCCTTCTCATGGGCACTTCCCTCCACACAGAACACTCCCTGCTCTTTATCTGCTCCTCCTCCAGGCCCTTCCCTCCAGGAAACATAGCCTAGCCCCCACAGGTTAGAGATAAGCACCCTTGACATGTGACCCATTACATCACCTACTTCCCCAGTTAGAAGAACTGCCATACTTGCCCATCTCTCCAGCGAGGCCAGACATTCCAGAAGAGGGATGGCCATGTCTCTAAGTTGAGGCCTGGCCCACTGTAGGCACATAATAGATATTTGCAGAATGAATGAATGTACACTATAGAGTGGTACTACACCTGAAATTACAAAAATATAAAGATGAATTCCTTCCCTGGGCTGAGGGTCAGGCAACTGGGATGATAAACAGCAAGCAAATACATACGAATTACTATATGCCAGGCCTGGTTTTAATTGCATGTATTAACTCCCTCATTTAATTCTCACTATGACCCTGTGCAACAGGGAACTGAGGCACAGAGTATCTTTCTTAAGCTTCCACAGCTTGCAGATGGCAGAGGCTGGATAAAAGCTCAAGTGTGTGACTCCTAAATTCAAGTCCTTAACCACTTTCCCTTTTTGCCATACTGCCTCTCAGGTCCCCAAATGAGGGCAGTACACAGTACAAGGCACACCCACCATGTGCCTAAAGTGAAGTACACAGTGCTCCGGGAGACAGGAGAGAGAAATTAATTCCAGTTGAACTGATGCTAGAAATTCAAAGATAAATGAAACAAAAATCTGTGGTTTCGATGAATGTATGGTTTTATAAGATATAGTTTTTTAACAATAATAATATCTAGCATTTATTAAGTCTCCACTGTGTACTGGCAAAGTGCTAAACTTTTATTTACATTACCTTTTTTAAACTTCATAGCAACCCATTAAGGTGGACATTATTATTGCAAGAGAAAACTGTTGTTATTAGTCAGTTTTGTGTCGCTATAACAGAATACCTGAAACTCGGCAATTTATAAAGAAAAGAGGTTTATTTGGCTTACGATTCTGGGACAGCTGCATCTGGCACGGGCCTCAGGCTGTTTCTACTCATGGTGGAAAACAGCAGGCAGCTGGCGGGTACAAGCAGAGCACATGGTGAGAGGAAGCAAGAGAGAGAGAGAGGTGGTGCCAGGGTCCTATAAACAATAAGCTCTCACGGTAACTAATAGAGCAAGAACTCACTCACTACCCCTCCTCCCCCAGGGAGAGCATTAATCCATTCATGAGGGATCTGCCCCCATGACTCAATCAGTTTCCAACACTGCCACATCGGGGATCAAATTTCCACATGAGTTTTGGAGGGGACAACACATCCAAACTCCATCAAGAAGCAACTGACACCAAATCAAACTTGTTACCCAAAATTTAAATGAAAAGTTGAGGACCTAATGCTAATAAATTTCAGCATTTGGCCATAAATTGCTTTGTGAGTAGAGCTGGTAAAAAATCCTTTATCTCCCAGATGAGAAAAAATAAGCTTGCTAAATATTATATATGGCACGACCTGACATAAAATATTTTTTAAAAGAAAGGCCTCTTGTCCTGACCCCTATATTTATGGGCTTAAACATTGATAAGGTTTAAGATGAGGGGTTTTTTTATGATTGGCTTTTCTTGCCTTTCATCGCTTTGGAAATAAAGTGGCAATTCATGGCCATAATTGGCAATTCCACAATTTGCCTTCTAAAAAAATCAGGAAGAAGGAGCCGTTCATATTTGGTATTCATATGTTCCTGCAGGGCCAGAGCCATGACCTTGTGGCTGCAGCTACTAATGGGAAATGTCAAAGCCTTCTCCTTCAGCAGTTTCTCCAGCATTTTGAAAAGTCAATGAAAACATTCCCAGAAAATATCTAGTCTCCTTAACCTTATCCTACTATTCTATCTTTGAAGAGGTCAAAATTTATTATTGTAATAAATATCATTTTCATAGTTCTTGGGAGCAAGAGTGGCTGAGGGAAATGAAAGAAAGGGTATTCTATGGGGTAGAAAATAAGAGAGAGGCTGAATTCCGTCTGGGCAGTCACTGTGTTTGGGGTTCCAAATCAGAGTCTCTGAGAACAATCACTTTTAGTGACCTTTATAGAGTAGAAATCTGAGGTTTTCAGATTTCAGTACTCCAAACATTTGCTTTTCCTTCCTCATTAATTTAAACTTCAGAAAAGACAATATAGGCACTTATTTTCTCCTCCAGAAAAGGTGATATCCTCATGAAGAGACAAATGTTTACTGGGCAGAATTACTACAACATTTTGATATGGAGAAAGTCAGATTGTGAAGAGGTCAAAACAGATAGCTGTGGGATTTCCCTTTAAATACTCTCCTCTCCTCGCTTTTTCTAGATAAGTTGTACTCTCCAAGAATACTATTCGTCTTCTCCCAAAACCCATGCCGAGAAAACCTCTCCTTTAAATTTCCATTCAAGGCTGTCAGGCAGAAACCTTGCACAGTCTATACCACTTTTAAAGAATCTGCTAAGCATCCTTCCATTGTCCACTGGGTTAATCACCTCC
Organism: Galeopterus variegatus; assembly: GCF_000696425.1. Taxonomy (NCBI): domain Eukaryota; kingdom Metazoa; phylum Chordata; class Mammalia; order Dermoptera; family Cynocephalidae; genus Galeopterus; species Galeopterus variegatus. The sequence continues at coordinate 227,859 of NW_007730046.1, forward strand.
TTCCTGGCCATCAACTAGTTCTTCTAAATGTTGCTTTTTCCTCAATGCCATCATCATCACCATCACCATCACCATCACTATCATGGCTACCATTTGCAGAGTGCTGTGCTAACAGGCATTATTTCCTACATACATTGTTTAATCTACTCTTCACAACAGCCCTGTGAAGCAGGCAGTGCTATTCCCTTCAGAGCTGAGCCTCCAAGAAGTTAGTAACTTGTGTATGACCTCAAGGACCAAAGCCAGAATTCAAACCCAAGACCATTGCTTCCAGCACCCTAAAGGCATTCAATGAAGTCTGAACACCAGAGTCTGATGGGGGCAGGGGTGGCAATTTATATAATACTGGGAGGGAAAAAGTAGAACCTCGTCTCTTCCACTGGAAAGGAAATAACAAAAAATGTTGAAAAATCACAAATTTCCTAAGCTAAAAGTTACCTTAGCAGGGCTTCTCAAATTTCATTGTATAAAGGAATCACCTGGAAACCTTGTTCAAGTGCAGATTCTGATTAGGTGGGTCTGTATGAGCCTAAGACTCTACATTTCTAACCAGCTTCCTGGACAATGCAGATGCTGTTGGTCCATGGACCACACTTTGAGTAGCACGACCCTCAAGGACCTGGTCCAACCTCCTGATCAATGCATGATTATTCTGCATAGACTCTCCAAAGACTGAAAAAACTTCAGGGGTAAGAGGGAGGTTGGTGACCCAGAAGCTCCTAGAAATGCAGGGCTCTAGCTCTGAAATTTTAAGCAGTTCTACACCAGCAGTTCAATAAGTTCAAAATTTTATACTATGAGTTTACTATGAATGAGAGTTACCTATTTGCATCCCAGTTTATGTTCAGGCAGTATCAAAACTGGACTAGAAATAGCCCCAAAAATGCATTTGGTAATGGAAAAACACACTGATCCTTAACTTGTGTTGTGACACATGAAGCTTTAATTATTTACCAGTTCTTAATGCCTGATTCATAATTAATAACAGAATGCACTTCTCTCCCTTGCTGCTTCTTGATTGCTGTCATGGCTATGGGATTAGCATATCAAGATCAAATTCATTTTTTCTTAGGAAACCCATGAATATGAATCCAGCTCATTGAAGGAGAAGTTTAGAATGCAATTTGCCGATGCATTAAGGAACTAATAGGAAAGGAAATTGATAATGGTCACCTACTTAATTTGAATTAATTTCATTAAATTTAAATTAAAAATTAATATAGCTGGAAAGTTTAAATGGGTCCTTCCCACACTGACAAAATAACAAAATTGTCTGCAATTTTAAAATGTCCCTTGTGAAATGATTAGAAGTAATTCCAGCTTTATCCATAATAGCATAATTTGTTAGAACATACAGATTGTCCCTGAAATTTTTCCTTCTAGAAATCCAGAATAGCAACAGCTCTCATAAAAACTCCTTTACCCAGGATGGGAATTAGCAGCCCTAGTGACCCAGCTGATACAAACACGGCCTTTGTCCTGAATCCCGGCCAATGGGCAAACTGCTTTCACCCTCAGAACTAAATGAAGGTGGAAGCAGATGTTTTAAAGTATATCCATGGCATTCTTACTATGATCACCTTTCGGGAAAATTTTGAGACTTTTCTCAATAACAAGTAGAGGATTTAGAAAAACAAGCAACAATAATTTAGACTTTTAGTTTGAAATATGAAGGCCAATTCGTATTTCGAAGGTTTGTGTGTGTCTTGCCTGCATTTTCACTGCTCCAGTTCAAAGTCAGATTGTGGAATTTTGAAGTTTCTCAGATTTCATCACCATAGCACACTAATTCAACATTTACAGAAAGAGGCCCAAGAAAAAAGGCCGGTCTCTGTCCCCCGACCTGCTACATCTGCTCCGGCTTTGCAGCAACGTGCCCAGCCTCCTCCACTCTCTGAGCCTTTGCCCATGCTGGTGCCTCGGTCTCGCTCACCTTCCCTCCTGCATTCATTCCCCTTCTTCTTTTCCTAACAATTCTCTCTGAAGACCCAGCTCAAACGCCTCCTGCCCTTGTGACACTTCCATGTCCCAGCTGCCCACCCCCAACCCTGACAGCCGTGATGGCTGCCCTGTGCCCTCGTGGCGCTCTGAGCATGTTTTCATCATAATCACACTATTGCCTTAGGGCTCCATCCACCACCTCTGCGAAGGACTGAGCTCCTCAAAGAAAAGTCAGCACACTTCCTGGCAACTAGAAATGACTTCATTCATGTAGGTTAAATCAAATAATGAAAGGATATTTGAATGAATGATAAAATTCTTAGACTGCTTATTTTGGTCATTCTCCATGCTAGTCATCCAGTGCCCAGTAATCAATGGTTATGATGGGACAGGGAACCCCAGGAGGACACAAGCTGCATTTGGAAATCCAATGCCTAGCACATGCCTTGCACATCCAAAACGTTCAGTAGATATTTTCAATGAATGGGTGGGTAGGTCAGTAATAATCAACCTCCAAACTGGTCAGAACAACATACCACAGAGAAAGCCCTACAGCGATTCTCCGCAGGCACTTCACACAGGGCTTGCCCAGTGCCCGCGAGCCTCCCTCAGCGCCCAGGGCACGCACGTGTGACTCCAGAGCTCAGGCTCTGCGCTTTCCACTTTTCATGCCTTTTCACTGAACAGTGTCCAAAGATAGAAGGCAGCCTGTGATCCTACCGCAGCAAATCACCTCTCCTTTGGTCTCACTTCAGATCATTTCATTTTAAACAACACTTTCTGGGCCCAAACTGCTAGGCAGGGCTGCCAATCTGAACAGGTTCTCAGCAAATCCTGGAGGTGGCACAGAGAAACACCGAGGATGGCAGGCACCCGAGCAGGTGCCACGTCCTAGTTTTTTAGAATTAATGATGATGCACACAGTCCCTATCAAGCTGCCGCTGCCCGTCCCCACTCCTGGGCCTGACAGGCAGCACACTGACGACTCCCAGAGAGGGGTGGCCTACTTGGATCTTTACTCAGACATACCTGACAACAGACGCTCTGGGACTGAGCCTTCCATACCTACCACTTGCAGTTTGGGTTCAATCACCAGAGCAGATGTCCTTCTCCCCTCCTCAGAGATGCTGTGAGGTTCACTGTGTCACTGCCAGCCAGCCTTGCAAAGTTGCTTAGCCATCTTTGACCACCTCCTGTCCCAGCTCCCAGCAGCTCTGCAGCTGGAAGACTCTTCCTGAGGCAGCTCTGTGTATCCGAGGAACAGGATGGCAGTCGCCAGAACACTCCACTGCCTCAATCTGAGCTGCTGAGTCTGTGTCAGCCAGGAGAGAGCACTGTGCTGCAGGTGTCCATGGGTGCCAGCACTACCTAGGGCACTAGAATTGGGTCATCCCTCTGTGGGACTTTTGGGGGCCTTTCCCTACTGTGGCCAGGCTGAAGGACCATGACTGTGACAGAATCTCAAGACCCAATTCAAAGACCTCCTGCCCAGTATAACCTTCCATGACCAGCCCACCATCACCAACCTTAACATCAGAGTTGGTGACCACCTGCTCTGTGTCCTCCTGGTATTCAGTTCAGGTTACCATTGTAATCACACTATTTGTTTAGGGGTCTCTGAGGGGACTGAAGAGTGACACTGAAAAGCCTGATCCCAAGAAACATGCACACATTCCCCACCATCAGGAAGCTTAGAAAGTGGGGCACCACATGATTGTGTCAAGCTTCATGTTTGGTGACACCTCCCCCTGACTGGGGGTCTTCCCTTCCCATGTCACAGTCAGTTTATCTTGACCTGGTCTGTATAAAAATAATAGTAGAGAGAAGAAAAGAGGTGTGGAGACAGGGGAAGATGCTTTTGTCCTTAAGATTACCCCGTAGGGAGAGTCCAGACCCAGGAATCCATTGGGATGATCTTGCATGTGAGACACACACTGTGACTTGCTCAGTTCCTGTTCCCTGCTGCAGAAAGGGGAATAAGGGCCAGCCATCTCCTCAATGTGTCAATTAACAAACATTGCTTGATGCTTATTACGGACCAGCGCCATATAGGGTACAGAAGGGAGGCAGGGAGGAGGGAAGAAACACAATACTATATTCACATTAAATTCTGGTGCAGATTGTAGGTACAGTAGGAGACCAGGGGAAAGAGAGACCACATGGAAGGAAAAACCATGTAGCAGATGGGATTTAATGAGTCTCGAAGAATGAATAAAATGTAGGTAAATGGGTGCTAATGGGATAGAGAAAAGTGTTCCAAGTCGGTTAAACAGCATGCACAGAGGTGGGAATGAACCCAGCGTGTGTAAGGAACAGATTCACAGGCTTTGCCTTTATTCTCACTCTCCCTTGGTGCATTTTTCCCAGAGCAGGAAGGGGCATATAGGTCTCTCCTTTCTACTTTCTTCATATTCCAATTAAAAAAATGGTCAAAACAGTAGTCCCAGAAAACTGCAGAGTCACTCTGGTGGGCTGAGTGCTGAGAAGGTCCTAGGCAGCTTTGGATGGATAAGTCTGGCCCAGCAGGGGCAGCTAGTGCTTCAGAGGAAGCACCTTGATTTTGCTCTGGTCAGGAGCAGGAGCAGCCCTGGGTGTACTTAGAGGGTGGGTGACAGTCACCCACTTCACATTTTCTTCTCCAATACCACCAGGCAGCAAGTTGTCAGCCCTTTTGCTGCCCTTCATATCGCTGTGCCTCAATATGGGCACATATTTTTATTTTCTTCCCTAGTAGGTTTGAGGAGATTGATGAAGGTTGAGAATCCCCCTAAAAACTAGAGGTTCCAGTCTTGCTGGGAGGCTGGCACTCATATTAATTGAGCAGGGGTAGCCAGAGCTGCTAAGGATTCAGAGCCTTCTGGCTGCATGTTGGAGCCATGTTGGAATAAAAGGAAATTCAAGCAAGACTCTTGCCTCTAGTAAAAATGAGTACCCAAAATTGAATTCTCTCACACAAACCATTTCTCTGGTTGAACACTACCAACTTTGGACATTGGCTGAAAATGAGTAGTTGCCCTGTCAATTTGCACAATGCAATTATCTGCTGTCTGGTTTTCTGATAGTTCTTCCATAGGTGAAAGAATTGAGTCCACTACTGAGAAAACTTGATGCCAGAAAACAGAAAAGCCAGCAGCAGGCAACTCATCTGACTCCAGACCTATTCTTTCAGCACTTGGGGAATGAATTGAGAAATTTTTACTTTGGAGTGAAGACTGGGAGATTAAACACTTAAATAATCATTGCTGTCAATGCTGGAAAAAGAAATGTGTCCTGTCTCTAGCTTTTAGGCACCATTTCCTAAGACATTCTTGAGTTGCTATTTGAGGGTGAGCTGGGGAGCCCAAGTCAGGAGTCTTGGAAAGATTCACTGCCTCTTCTCATTCAAATAACATCAAAATCCATTAATTATCTCTCTTCTTTGGTTTATGGGTTTGTAATTCCCCACCAACAAGGCTGGGAATATTGGACCCCATTCTGTCGTGAGCCAGAAAGGAAGAAATACTCTCCCGGGGAGCCAAGTGCTCACTTGTGTAAAGTAAATTACCTCTTCTGCAGTGCAAAATGGTTGGAATCCTACCATTTGGGCCCAGGAAAACACCCCCTTGGGAACAATCTGCTCAACCACATGTGACGAATTCAGTCTATTTTTAAACTATCCTCTCTGGTGTGTCTGAGTGTGAGCCCAGGTGAAGAGAGCTAGCCAAAGCAAGTCAATCAAGTTAACTTTCCCCCGTTTCATTGGCTTCTTTCTGAGCACTCTCTCTGCTTCCCCTGCACACACGCACACACCACCTCTTGTCCTTCTTCCCAGGTCTCTACTCCTTTTTCCCTTAATTTCTCCCTTCCCTCCTCTGACAGTCCTCCTCAGACTCTCCCCTACCCCCCTTTTCCTCTTCACTTCTCATACCATCACTCCTCTTCCCTGAATCTCTCCTTTTCCGCCCACTCGCCTCCCCTGAAAATGAGTCATGGTAAACAGAAAGCTCTGGCTTTTCAGTACAAATAAATAGGACAGAAAAATTCATCAGGAAAAAACAGGATCTCTTCTTAATGCACCATTTAAGCCATGCAAAGGCTTAATGAAAATTTGGCACACATATTGCATGTGAAGCTTGCATCTCTGCATTATAAATCTGACATCCACTCACAGATATAATGATTTTGGCTGTTTGCCTTTCTAAAAAGAGACAAAATGTTTGCAGTCATTATTGGCCTTACTGTCTAACAAGAGAAAGGAAGACTCTAATTATGACTAGACAAATCATGAGCAAGGTTCATTTCATTGCAATCCTGGAGAAACAATGCATTGGGGGAAATGAATGAGGGCAAGGGGTGGATAAAAGAGAAATGTCTTTAATTGGCTGAATGTCCTCAGTTGCTCTTCCAATCTGGCCACCCTAGATTACAGGCTTCCTGTCCATGTTAATGTCCCCCAAATTCTCCCTGTCCAAGTGTCCCCCTGTGTTTCCTTAAAGGCTGCCCTGCTCACTCCAAAGTGAGGCACATAAGAAAAGAAAACTGAGGAACACTGAAAATACTCTTCGGAAAGTTTGTGGTTTACAAGAATCAGGAAGAAATTCTTTTGTTAAGGGAAAGGCCAGACCCTCATTTCCTGGTGTAAAAATGCTGCTGTTGCATGTGTATCAGGTTTTCTTAAAATGGGCTTATACTGATTGCCTCTAAGATCACATCCACCTGGTAAGTCAGCAGACTCCCCAAAGTACACAAGAGGAGCCTCGTTGTTCAGGGTCCCAGCTGGGGTGAAGGAGCAGGAGCCATGAGAGGCTGCAAGTCAGAGATCCTGCCATAGCTCCAGTCACATGAGGTCACAAAGCATTTGCATTTCAGGGAAAAACTGCTAGTTTTGTCCCTACATCCTGGTTTTTATGATCCTAGATCTGTCCCTGAAGTAAGAAACAACTTGAGGATATGATCCCCAGCCCTAGAGAGCCCTTCTTCCCCTGTCCTCTTGCTGGCTGGTGGTAAGGGGACCTATCCAACCACCCCAGAGCAGCCAGAAGCCCATTTCTCAGCCTTCCCTAACTCCAGATCTAATTTCTGGCCTCTCAGAAGCCCACCCTAATGTCACCTGGACCCATTCCCATTCTCCACAGTGGAAATCTGGGAATTCGGAGGGATTTGGGGGCATAGAGGTATGTTAAAGACAAACAACAAGCTCTATTCTGGCTTCAACCAGGGGAAGGAACAAAGGAAAGAAGGAAGGGATGATATGAAGGAGATATTCAATCCAATTACTCCCTCAGTTAAACCCTAAAACTCTTTAGTCAATGGGTGGCAAACACATAAATACCCAGTGCCACTTCTGAAAGGCTCGGAGTGCCCAGCATTCTGGAGATCTGCACACTATGGGCGCAAGCAGAACTTTCTGGGGTGATTGTGAAGATAAACATCCACCTGCTGCTTATTAATCTGTAGATGAACCAGACCTTGAACTGCCTGCCTAATCTCTTCTGAGGAACTTTGATATTCTTTACCAAAAACCCAATGACCAGTGCTAATGTCTGCTACATTGGTCTGGTTTGGAGAGGAGAATATGGAGGATAAAATTTTCCAAGGTCACCTGGAATCTCGTACCATCTCACAGTTCCTTCCCCCTGTCCTCACTCTGGCTAAAGGAAGGCTTTAAGGTTGATGATGGAGTTCACCATCTGCCATCCCAGTTGCCCACTGCCATAGATAATTAGCCATTGGCTGTTTATTTACATAACTTTTATTTGACTAGGGACCCACAGTTTATTTATTACAATAGGCAGATAGTGTACACTCACATAAATGGGAAAAGAAAATGCATGACCTTTTTTACTGAAACAGGATATTTTTTAATAAACTTACATGTGACAGTGGAAGATTATAATCAATATTGAACTTGGTGTTTTAGAACTATGTTCCATTTGAGAAATAATAAAACCTTATTAATTTGAAACTCTAAGGACCAGGAAAACTTTGCTAGCTTAACTCACTTTAGAGTATCTCATATTTTTGCTCAAGGAAGAGTGGGACATCAGGCAGCTGAGGAAAAGCAGTTGCTTCCAATCAAGCATGATTTTGAATAACCAATATTGATTTAATGAGGTTTTACTCTATATCAGCATTTCAGCCAGCACTATTATAGCCACACAACCTTCCAAGGTCAAGCCCAGAGGTTTACCCCTTACCTGAGGTGGAAAATAAAGAAATCCATTTTCCCCTGGGGAAAAATACCTACAAATCACATTTTCCACACGTCACGTGGCTGCCTCAAAGGGCCCCACTATACAACATGTCTATCTGTCACTCCATCCGTTGCCTCAAGGAGATTCCATCGGGCTCTGGGGAGAGAAGCAGCAGGAAGAAAATGACAACTTGGGCATCAGATTGACAGTTTGAGCATGGGCTGTGCTTCAGTGAGCCTGGGAGTTTAGGGAAAGACTCTCTCAGTATCTCAGGGTTGTTATTTATTTCCCCTAAGTAAAATGAGCATGAACCATGAGAGTCGGTCAGCTCAAAAATGGGAGCAGCCTCCAAACACAAAGGTTAGAGCTAGATGACTTCTCCACTACCCTGTTTTCATAAAGTCAGGACTGTCAGCTACAATTGTACCATTTTTAATTTCTATGTGTTCCTCTGTGTTGAAATGAATGCAAATATGTAACAACATAATACCAATTGGTGGTTTTATCACACAGATTAGAAATCATCCATAGAACCTAGGGCCATTATTAGAGTTGATCACACATCTCCTCTATGGAACTATAGAGTAGTTAAGGATGTTCCTGGGACTCAATATGAGTTTCTGTGCCCTAAGTTGCAGGGAGTGGGGCGTGGATTTGGGGCTACTGCCAAGTCCCCTCCATTATACATTCATACCCTGCCTGAGACATACAAGGAATAAGAGCCTTGCCCCAGGGAAGAGTAGACGGACAGAGTAAACACTTAGTGATATTGTAGGATTACACAGGTTCTTTCCAGATTTCAGCTCTGGAAAGCTGTTCCTTGACAGTTGTGCAACACCCTAACGGCCACTAGAGGGTGCAGCAGGGACGACGCTGGGAGCTGCCCTCTATCGGTGGTGCTGAGACAGAAAGGGAGCTGTCCAGGGAGCATCGTGAAGAGGGGCCACTCAGGGAGAGACCGGGCGACTGAGGCTGCTCAAGGTTGTGGGGCCTGGCTACTGACATGTGGGTGAAGGTGGAGAAAAGTCAGCCGATCCATGGCAGGAAACTACTAGCTTTGGAGACCAGAGAGTAGGTGTGGGGTTCCAGACAGCCGAAAAAAGGCCTGACCTAAGATTGCTGGTGAAGGGATTGCCGTTGTGGACTCAAGAAAATGACTTCATCACTTTTCCAGGTATATTGCTGAGAATATTATCAACATGTACAACTGTATGTGCATTGTTGTTAATTATCCTAAACGAGCTACTTTTATATCATAGCTTCTACAGATGGAAAGCTTCCTCTATGGTGGAGGACAGTCATTTTGGAGCCATAAACTCTAGGATATCTCCAACACACCATCTACCAGCCTAATGCTGTTTCTTGTCCCTAATGCCTCCTTGCCCTTCTCACCAAGAAAACCTTCATTCTTCAGATCATTCTCACCCATCATCCTCCTACTCATAAAGCACCTACTATGTGACAGAGCTAGGATTACAGTGGTGAGAGGAGGAAAAGGTAGTTTCTGATCTCAGGGAAATTACCATCTAACCCTCCTTCTACACTCCCTTTCACTCAGTGGGGGTGAGGAGTGGGATAATGGGAAATAAATTTTTGAAAAATATTTGGGAGCCAAATAATGGAAAGCATTAAATGTCATGCCAAAGATTTTAGATTTCATCACATGGCAATGGGAAGCCATAAAAGATTTTAATCAGGAGATTTAGATCCAGCTTTGAGTTTCCAAACAATCTGAGTCTAAACAATGTTCAACTTTATTAGTAATGTGGTTAGAACATTAAAGTGGTATTTTTACCTGAAAGATTGCCAGAATTGTTTTTAAAGACAAAAGTTTCAACAAGGATTCTTAAAATTAATTATCCCTTACCGACAGGAATGAGATTGGGTACAATCTCTAAGGCTAATTTGGCCTATACATCAAATACGCAAAATGTTGCATCCCCTTTGATCTGATAATGGTATTAATCCACATGATAGAAACCTAATCTCATGTAAGGACAGTGAGGTAAGAAAAAAAGAAAAAGAAAAAGAAGAAAAAAAGACAATACTGAGAAAGTTTTATTCCAGAGACACAAGCCATAAAACTCAGTAACCATTGTATTAGGGATGATAAATAAGGAGAAGGAGTTGAATAAGACTCATGGGTTCTAGCCTAGGCAACTAGATTTATGTAGATGTGTTTAAATCACAACAATTAGAACAGAAAGCAGGATAAGTTGTAAGAAGGCAATTAAAAGTTAACAGTTGGACATTTGGGAGCACAGAGTGTATAAGGGGAAGTATCTGTGGGACACCCCGATGAAAAGCCTAATTGGATATGAAGATAGCTGGAGAAGGAATTTGGAAAGTGTTTATGATATTTAAGAACAGTATCAAGTGGTGAAACCAGAAATCATATCACAAAGACCTAAAGAATGAAACACAAGAGGGTAGACCATAGAGTTGGGTTACTAGCTTAAAGGAGAATTGAATCAAGGGAATGATTTGCTTGTGCCCAAGAGTTTTTCAGTGAAAGTAGCTACAGAAGATTTTTAAAGCTGAGTGAAAGCAGCCAGTGGAAGAGGAGAAAGAGAAGCAGAAACTTTAAAGGAGATATGGGTGAGGTTGTCAGATTAGCAAATAAAATTCCAGCATATTCAGTTAAACCAGAATTTCAGATAAAGAGTGAATAAATTTTTAGCATAAGTATGCCACCATGCAGTATTTGGGACATACTTATACTTTTTTTCTTTAAATGTTCACTGTTTAAGAGAAGCACAAGGGTCGCTGGGCCCACAGGCCCTGAGCCACCCAAGCCAGAACAGGTAGGTGCCACCGCAGGAACCCCAAGCCAGTCCATGCTGCCCAGAGAGGCCTGAGAGCTGCAGGGCCTACAAGGCCCCAAGCTACCCACACCAGAACAGGCAGGCAATGCACCATGGGACTCCCAGCCCAGGCCAGTCCCTGCAGCCCAGAGAGGCCTAAGCCACCAGCCCACAGGCCCCAAGACAACCACACCAAATTGGCAATCCCTGCAGGATCCTAGCCAGACACTTGGGTCAAATGAGTGGATGGTGAAATCCCCTGCCATAATGACTAAACACCAAAGGAAAGATAACAGAAATATGAAAAACCAAGAAAGTATGACACCACCAAAGGAAAATAATAACTCTCAAGCTCAAGATCCTATGGAATGGGATGTCCTTGAAATGACTAACAAGGAACTTAGAGCAACAATTCTAAGGAAACTAAATGAGATACAAGAAAACTCAGACAACACAATGAAATGAGAAAAAGTATACAGGACCTGAAAGAAGAAATGTAAAAATAAATCAATGCCCTGAAAAAGAATGCAGCAGAACTTGTGGAGCTGAAGGATTCATTCAATGAAATAGAAAACAAAACAGAGAGTTTAACCAGCAGGCTAGAACAAGCAGAAGAGAGAATTTCTCACCTTGAAGACAGGCTGTTCAGAATAACAAAGACAGACAAAAAAAAGAAAAAGGAGTTTTTAAAATTGAAGAAAATCTAAGAGAGATAACAGACAACCTTAAGCACTCAAATATCTGAGTCATGGGTATTACAGGAGGGGAGGAAAAAGGAAAAGGCATTGAATACACATTCAACAAAATAATGGCAAAAATTTCCCCAGTAGAGGGAAAAACACAGGTATTCAGATTCAGGAGGCTCAAAGATCCCCAAACATATTCAACCCCAAAACATCCTCTCCAAGACATGTTATAGTCAAATTGGCAAAACTCAAAGACAAAGAGATAATCTTAAAAGCTAAAGAGAGAAGTGTCACCTATAAGGGAGCCCCAGTCAGACTACCATTGGATTTTTTTCATCAGAAACCTTAAAAGTCAGAAAAGAATGGGATGATATATTCAAAATACTAAAGGACAAAAATTGCCAGCCAAGAATACTTTACCCAGCAAGGCTACATTTCCAAAATGAAGGACAAATAGTATATTTCACAGACGAACAAAAACTGCGGGAGTCCACTACCACATGACCAGCCTTACAAGAAATTCTCAAGGGAGTATTTGGTACCTGAAAAACCACTACTGCCATAAATACTCAAGAAAGAACAAAACCCAGTAGTAAAATAAAAATGCTGGCAATAAAGAGGAAAAACAGTTTATCTACCACCCCAAGAAACCAACAAACACAGAAGACAAACAGAAAATCAGAAAGAAAGGTACAAAAGATATTTAAGACATCCAAACAAAAATCAATAAAATGCTAGGAGTAAATCGACACCTTTCAATAACAACTCTTAATGTAAAATGATTAAATTCCCCACTCAAAAGACACAGACTGACTGACTGGATGAAAAGGTGGACCCAACTATATGCTGCCTTCAAGAGACTCACCTTACCTGTAAAGACACACATAGACTAAGAGTGAAAGGATGGAAAAAGATATGCAAATAGAAAGAATAGAGGAACTAATACCAGTTCTCTACAAACTATTCCAAAAGATTGAAACAGGCCATTCTCCCAAACTCATTCTATGAGGCAAACATCATCCTGATACCAAAACCAGACAAAGATACAACAAAAAAACACTACGGGCCAACATCCTTGATGAATATAGATGCAAAAATCCTCAATAAAATACTAACTAACAGAATACAGCAACACAAATGAAAAATTATACACCATGATCAAGTGGGATTCATCCAAGGAATGCAAGGTTGGCTCAACATATGCAAATCAATAAATGTGATAGAACACCATATCAATAAAATAAATCACAAGGATCATATGATCATCTCTATAGATGCTGAAAAAGCATATGACAAAATTCAAAACTCATTCATGATAACGGCTCTCTACAACTTAGGTATAGACAGAAAGTATCTCAACATAATTAAAGCCATATATGATAAACCCACTGCCAATATCATCCTGAGCAGGAACTAGACAAGGATGCCCAATCTCACCACTCCTATTCAACATAGTGTTGGAAGTACTAGCCAGAGCAATCAGAAAAGAGAAGGAAATAAAGGGCATCCAGATGGGAAAAGAGGAAGTCAAACTGTCTCTGTTTGCAGATGATATGATCCTATACATCAAACAGCTTGAAGCCTCTACAAAAAAACTCTTAGAGTTGATAAATGATTTCAGCAAAGTTGCAGGATACAAAATCAACACACAAATATCAATAGCATTTCCATACTCCCAACAGTGAATGTGCAGAAAAAGAAATCAAGAAATCTAGCCCATTTACAATAGCCACCAAAAAAAATAATAACTCCAGAATAAGGTTAACCAAGGATGTGAAAAATCTCCACAATGAGAACTACAAACCACTGTTGAAAGAAATTAAAGAGGACATGAGAAGATGGAAAGATATCCCATGCTCTTGGACTGCAAGAATTAACATTGTGAAAATGTCCATACTACTCAAAGTGATCTTCAGATTCAATGCAATCCCCATCAAAATTCCAATGACATTTTTCTCAGAAATGGAAAAAATTATCCTAACACTTATATGAAATAACAAAAGACCATTCATAGCCAAAGCAATTTTGAGCAAAAAAATAAAGCTGGAGGCACAACACTACCTGACTTTAAACTATACTACAAAGCTATAATGTACCAAACAGTACCAGAACAGCATGGTACTGGCATAAAAACAGGCATACAGATTAATGGAATGGAATAGAGAATCCAGAAATCAACCCATACACCTACAGTCATCTGATCTTTGACAAAGGCACCAAGTCTACACACTGGGGAAGAGACTTCCTGTTCAGCAAATGGTGCTGGGAAAACTGGATATTCACCTGCAGGAGAATGAAACTAGACCCATAACTCTCACCATATACCAGAATCAACTCAAAATGGATTAAAGAATTAAATATACACCCTGAAACAATAAAACTCCTTAAAGAAAACATAGGGAAAATACTCCAGGAAGTAGGATTGGACAAAATTTTACCAAGTGGCAGAAATTAGGAGGATGGATTCTTTAAACTTTAATAAACCATATATATTTTTTCTTTTTAAAAAAGAATGATCTAGGGTCGGCCCGGTGGCGCACTGCTATAGTGCGCTGCTTGGGAGCGCGGCAGCGCTCCTGCCGAGGGTTCGGATCCCACATACAGACCGGTTCCTGCTCACTGGCTGAGCGAGGTACGGATGCGACACTGAGGGTTGCGATCCGTTGCCGGACACGAGAAAAGACAAAAAGGAAAAAAAAAATGGGCAAAGGAGCTGAATAGGCATTTCTCAAAGGAAGAATGACCAACAGACACATGAAAAAATGCTCAACATCACTCAGCATCTGGGAAATGCAAATCAAAACCACACTGAGATACCATCTCACACCAGTTAGGATGGCTAATATGCAAAAGACTGAGAATGATAATTGCTGGAGAGGTTGCGGAGAAAAAGGAAGTCTCCTACACTGCTAGTGGGAATGTAAAATGGTGCAGCCTCTATGGAAAGTGGTATGGAGGTTCCTCAAACAATTGCAGATAGATCTACCATATGACCCAGCTATTCCACTGCTGGCAATACACCCAGAAGAATGGAAATCATCATGCCAAAGGGATACCTGTACTCCAGTGTTTATTACAGTACTATTTACAATAGCCAAGAGTTGGAACCCACCCGAATGTCCATCATCAGATGAGTGGATAAGGAAACTGTGGTATATCTACATGATGGAATACTACTCTACTATAAGAAAGAATGAAACACTACCATTTGCAGCAACATGGATGGACTTAGAAAAAATTATATTAAGTGAAACAAGTCAGGCACAGAAAGAGAAATACCATATGTTCTCACTTATTTGTGGGAGCTAAAAATAAATAAATAAATAAATGTACAAACAAATTGTGGGGGTGGGGGCAGACGGGGAAGAAGACACAACAATCACAACAATTCCTTGCACTTGATAAGACAAGTGAACAGATGTGATGTTGATGGCGGGGACAGGGGACAGGGAAGGGGGAAAGAGGAATTGGTAAAAGGACACAAAAATCACCTAAACTGTAAATTGATAAAATAAAAGTTTTTTTAAAAAATGTTCACTGTAATTTGACCAGGTGTCCTGTATTTTATCAGGCAACCTAGGTAGGGGGAGGACCAGGAGCCTAGAAAGAAGGGCGGGCCTGATTAAGCATGTGGGGAATGTCCGCTCTGGGACAAGGGTGGAGCAGTAAAAGAAAGCCATTTCCAAGGAGAACTTGAGGCCAGTTTAGGGAGCTCTGAAGTCGTGCCCTCTCTTTTCACAAAGACGGAGGTCATGTCAGTGGTGGAAAGTGGAAAAGTCAGAGGTCAGCATGGGGACCTGGTGGCAGATGTAAAAGTTTGGAGCATCACCTGCGGAGAATGAAAGAGAGAGCCAGCGAGGGAGAGGACTGCGCGGAGCACTGAGCGGCGCTGGCTCCGGAGGTCGTCTGTCTGTACCAGACAGAGAAGGTTAGATGGGGCTCAAGGGGGAGCCAGGGCCAGGCCATGCCATCTTGTAGGACACTTCAGTGAGTTTATATTTCACTCTTTTCGGGTCATGGGAAGCTAAGCCAGTGAGAGGTTTTGTGTTTTTCTAAACACCCTCTGGCTGCTGTGTGGGAAAAGAACTAAAAGAATTAAAGGTGGGCAAGAATGGATATTGAGATGTCAGGGCAGAGACTAGGATAAAGGTTCCGGAAAAAGAGGGCAGAAGCTTGGGCTGGGGGGTGTGGTGAAAGAGGAGACAAAGAGAGAAAGTAAGTTGGGGGGCGAGAGAGGAGAGAGAGAGAACTGAAGACAGAATAATCAAGACTTAGCAATTGACTGGATTTGGGGAAGTGATTTTTAAAAAGGGAGGTAAAGGAGGTAAAGGAGAACTGCTCAAGAGAATTCCCTAGTTTCTGACATAAACAAATAAGTAAATAAAAAACACCAACATAAGGAGAACAAAAAGAGACAGAGGCTTAGCAGAAGGGACTCCAAGCATTTTGGTATCGAGCATTTCACATTCGCATTTAAACTACAACAGTGTTACAGGGAGGATGTTATTGTCCCCATGTGGCAAGATAATATTTGGAATTATTAATCAATCTTTTTTTTTTTTTTTTTTTTTTTTTTTTTTTTTTTTTTC
>NW_007730046.1:244206-261184 GCF_000696425.1 Galeopterus variegatus
TTTTTTTTTTTTTTTTTTTTTTTTTTTTGTCTTTTTTCCACGTCCGGCACCGGATCGCAACCCTCAGTGTTGCCCCCTTACCGGACCGGGACCGGCAACGGGATCGCAAGCCTCGGTGTTGCTCCCGCGCCTCGCTCAGCCAGTGAGCGGGAGCCGGTCTGTATGTGGGATCCGAACCCTCGGACGGGAGCGCCGCCGCGCTTCCCAAGTGGCGCACTATCCAGTGCGCCACCGGGCCGACCCATTAATCAATCTTTTTTGCTCTGGGTGGTTCGCTTTTTCCCCCTCCTCAAGGCTCCCAATTCAAGAGGCTAGATCAGTCAATACTCATCACATTAGGGGGACAGATGAAACAGGTAGAAAGCAGAGAAAAGGAAAGAAGGAATATTCTGGCATTCCATTCCAAAGATCTGATGTTCTTGCAAGACTCAAAGGGATCTTGGGCATAGGTTAAGTGTCTGAGTGGAGAGAAGTTTAAGAGCAGAGTTTTCCCTGGAGACTAGAAAAATTCTTTCTGGCTACGGAGAAGGAATACAAAGGAAAGGACAGAGACAATGGAAGTTACTGGGCCCCAGAGAGCAAGCCCTACACCTTCTGACCAGCAGACCCCGAGGGAGGCAACCAGGCCTCCAGAGAGAAATGTACAATGAGGCAAGACAAGGGTACCTTAGCAGCCTGACAGAGATTTTTATGACCTAGTTTTGCTTAGAAGCAACAAAATTATTGCAGGGGTCTCATGCATAACATGAAAGTAGAAGAGAGAACCAGAGGACATAATAAGTCCACATGGACATGAGCAAGGGACACCTCAGGGGCAACCTGAGGTTGATGGATGGCCAAGCTCCAAATGGGACAAAGGATACTGTTAGATTTTGGCAGACAGATGATAGCAAGGGCAGGAAGGGCTGTCCCCAATGCTTTGACACTATAAGAAGCAAGGAAAAGGGAGGAGGGTCCCTAGTTTAGCTGTGATTGAGTTATGACATCTCAACAGAAAGGAGTCTCATAATAGATAGAAAGCTCAGTTATCAGAAGATTTTGAAAGTTATATTTTTGTACAATTGAATTCTAAACTGAGATTTATATCTGCTGCTCACACTATGTAAGTGTAAAAACTGAGGCTCGGGAGTAGTTGAGCTTTGGCAAAGCTGAGGAAGGGGAGGAACAGGTTCACACCCAGGTCCATCTTGCTCCAAAGCCCACTTGCTTCCAGTATAACGTGACTCTTTATTTGGGAAGAGCAATTTTTGCCTGTCTGCCACCTTTTTTTGGAATCATTGACTTCCATTACAGATCAGCCTCATGAAATGGTGGGAGTTGTAAATACCAACCACCAGGAGAGCTCTTTGAGATCCCAAGAAGCCCTCCAAATTAGAAACTTTCTTTGAACAGTCAGTTACTTGGATGTGGCGGCTGTCAGATTCACTAGACCAATGAATGCAGTAAAAACAACAATTTGCACTCTTAAAGCCCAAATGATGCCACCCGGAGTCAAACTGAGATTTTTATGCTGCCATTAAAGCAAAGTATCAGCAATTCCACAGGGGAAGGGGAAACCAAGAGTTCAAAGGACACATTAGCGAGATTCTCAATTAACTGCCAAGCAGCAATAGAACTTTGTTTTAGCACCCTCTTACTTAGTCATTTAATTTTTCTTGAAAAAGAAAAGCAACCCTCGAGGGTGTCGAACCTAATGCCTGTCTAAGCAGACGAAGCTAATGCTTTTTCGGAGAGGCTACCAAGCAATATATCTGATTATGTCTATTTCTGAACAGGAAAATTGATCAATTAAGGGAAAAGGAGGTCTGCAGAGGCAAATGCTGCAAAAGAAAAAAAAAGCTTCAGGCTATGCTCCTGCTGGGAGCTAATGAAAGTTCCACAGAAGAAGTTAAATTCCAAATGGGAGGCTGTAGAGCTGTGCTCACTTCAGTCAAGCCAGAGTGAAGGAACTTGTCGGGGAAAGAAGGAGCAAGAAGAGGTTTTTTTTTAGCTAATTTATGGAACTGGTGAATGAGCTCAGGGTGGGTCCTGAGCTCCATTATCATGTAGGGAGATTCTTTCTAACAAATATGCCAACCATTCTGATTTGTTCATCATGTATTGTACACAAATACTGATAGTCAACTCTGTACCCCACAAATACGTATAATCAATTATGTTTCATAAAAAAAATAAAATAAAAATGTCAGTCCTCAGGACAGGAGATAATGGGTGTTTTATCTGATCTTTATGGACCCAGCATAGAACAACACAGAGCTAGATGCTTCAGAAATCACTAGGCTACGTGCACGGTGGGTTTACAATACAGTCATGAGCCACCTGACATCCTTTCAGTCAATGATGGGCCACATATACTATGGTGCTCCCATAAGATTATAATAGAGCCGAAAAATTCCCATCTAGTGACATCATAGCTGTCATAACATTGTAATGTCTTAGTGCAATACATTACTCACGTAGAAGCCATAGGCTATACTATGTAGCCTAGGTGTGTAGTAGACTGCACCACCAAGGCTTGCACAAGTGCACTCTGATGTTCACATCATGATGAAATCGCCTAACGATGCATTTCTCAGAACGTATTTCCGTCATTAAGTATCACATGACTGTGTACACTTGCTGATTGGATGACTAATGAACGGTTCCTTAAGAAAATAGGGAAAAACACACACATTCACACAGCATACCACAAAATACTCTGTGCTACAGAAATAAAGATGGTTTGTAAGCTGATCAAGTCACAGAAAGCCAGGGCATATCATCTAAATGCAAAATCAGGGCTTCTTATCTATTTTAATTGTTGTTCATCAACACCTGGTGCATAGTTAGCACCCAAGATGTACTTGTTAAGTGAGCAAATGGCCAGAGACCTACAATAAGACCAGGAGCAGCCTCCAAAGGCCGGTTACTCTAAATCCCACCACTAATAAACTGGGTGATGGCATTGCCCTACACATGAGAGTTCAGAAAATAAATATCAGCAGAGAGAGAGAGACAATTAAGATGAAAAGGTTACTGAGGGATCTGTGTGTCTGTCTCTCATGGGAGATCTTTAGGAATAAGACAAAATCTGCCTGTGACAGTTTGAGTGTACTCCAGTCTAGGTAGGGGACTGGGGAAAAGAGGAATGTGTATGACGGCCTGTGACTTCAAGGCTCTGTTGGGTGTGTCTGTCTTAGGATGTCCACACTGGCATTAGCCAAAGACTCTCTCCCAGTTGTCTCCATGGCCTTGTAATGAATCAAGAAGACTTAGAGTTCACTAAAACCACTCCATCCCTGGCCTCAAACAGTCAAATAATTATCTCTCTCTTTCTTCATTAGTGGTTCACCTCAAGGAAATATTTAATTTTCCCTATCTGAAGTTGTCTTGTATAAAGGACAATAAGCCTGGGTTAATTTTTAAGGGACTGACTCCCCCAGCCCTATCCTACCCCTCAAAACAGGCAGAGCTGGCTCCTGTCTTGAAACCCTTGTGCTCATTGTTCTGGAAAGTTGATATGTGCGAAGTCCCAGAGAGTGGAAGGCTCTATCCCAAACCTCAAGTTAGCTGTGGTCCTCATCCGTAAGGTGGTGACATGCCAAGTCCCCTGGTCCTGGAAAACAATTGAGTTGTAGATCTAACATCTGTGGCAAATGACTCACAAATTCCTTTAAATTTTCCAATAAAAATTAGCACCAATCATGACACAGAAATTAGCAGTTACAAAGGATACATGTTCATGCAAGGGCATTTTCCCCTTTTAAATGAATTTGTGGGAGCAGCCTCTCTAGACTCAGCGACAGGACTCCCTTCACTGAGTCCCACTGAGGCCTGGACTAAATGTGCCTCCGCCCACCCTGGATGACCCCATCCTCTGTACCTCCCACTGTCTGACTGCATCTCAACAGTTTGCAGCACCATATGGCAAAGGTTGAGGTCAGACAGATAAAAACGTTTCACTGCACTGAGGAATGGTTAACAAACACGTGAATGTAAATTCTAACACATTGTAAAACTGTGGCAAACCAGGCTGAAAAGAGACTTTAGTAATGGCAGGAAATCTGTTTTTCAGCTCCACCCCAGCCCTTCCAGTTCATTACAGGTATTGTGGAGAGAAAATGGGACTTTGTATCCTCTCTTGGCAATCTGCAGTCTGCTCTTCTGCCAGATTTCTAATGACTTTTCAATGATGATTTAAGAGGTTGAGTGCCTGCAAGTTGTAAAAGATTTCAGCTCAGCTCTGCTCTCCTCTCGTGTCCACCCACTGAAATGTGCACGCACACACACATCAGCAGGACCAGCATCAGCAACTTTTGTCCCAGTCTCACTTCACGGCTCACTATCCACATCACAATGCCCTCTGAGGTCACTGGATCAATCTAGCAGCAAGAGAAACCTCTCCAGAGCTCAACGATTTACACTAGAATTGGATCTATGGCAATGTATAAACGTCGTTGGTGGCACAGCCATCCCCACCACCAAAAAGAAAACTCCCCATAACCCCAGTGAGGAATTTGAGTTGAAAAGCAACTCTCTCTTCAAGCCAACAGCTGTCACTCAACATACACACACCCCCACACAGACACACACACACACACACAGTGCATCAGCCCCACTGAAATGCCCTGAATGCCTCAACCCTCTCCTTTCATATCTAAAGTGTGAAATCCTAGAGTTCTGAAAGAGCTGTAAGGTAGATGCAGCCTTGGGCCGATGGGCCTGAGGTTGAAGAGCTGGGAGCACATGAACTCCGCACTGGGAAGGAAGCTCACTGCAAAATCTCTTCCTCTTGCAGCCATCATAGAAAACAGTATGGAGTTTTCTCAAAAAAATTAAAAACAGAACTACCATGTGATCCAGCAATCCCACTTCTATG
Source organism: Galeopterus variegatus (assembly GCF_000696425.1). Classification (NCBI taxonomy): domain Eukaryota; kingdom Metazoa; phylum Chordata; class Mammalia; order Dermoptera; family Cynocephalidae; genus Galeopterus; species Galeopterus variegatus. The sequence continues at coordinate 249,065 of NW_007730046.1, forward strand.
TATACACCAATAGGAAATAAAATCAGGTTCTCAAAGAGATATTTGCACTCCCATGTTCATTGCAGCTTTATTCACAATAGCCAAGATATAGAAACAACCTAAGAGACCATCGACAGATGAATACGTAAAGAAAGTGTGGTACACGGGTACTTCAAAAGGTTTGTGGGAAAACAGAACTGAAAGATAATCTGCATCTTTCCACGAACTTTCTGAAGACCTCTCATATATATAATGAAATATTATTTAACCATTAAAAAAAGAAGAAAATCCTATTCTGTCATTTGGAATAACATGGATGAACCTGGAAGACATTATTTTAAGTGAAATAAGCCAAACACAGAAAGGCAAATACTGTATGATTTCACCTATATGTGGAATTTTAAAAAGTCACACTCATAGAAGCAGAGCATAGAACAGTGGTTACCAGAGGCTGGAGGGTGAGGGAAATGGAGAGACATTGGTCAAAGGGTACAAACTTTCAATAATAAGATGAACAAATCCTGGGGATCTAATGTACAGCATGGGTGATGACGGATGTGCCCATTAATTTGACTGTGTTAATCATTATACAACGTATACATATATCAAATCCTTACGTTGTGTGTTTTGAATATATTCAGTCTTTATTTGTCAATTAAATATTTTAATATTAAAAAAGAAAGGAAAAGAAATTTCTTCCTCAACCAGGTAGCCACCACCTTTCACCACTTGGCTGGGATAATGCAGTAGCAGAGCCACCTCTAGCCTCGATGGGACTCATATGCATTAAAAGGAGCATAACTCACCAGCCCAGCCTAGACAGGCTCACCCCATGCCAGGGGGCTTGGCTTGGCACACAGCACAAACTGGATCTCAGTCCCAATCTCCACCTTGGCCAGACACCGTCATTTAGGGCACCAACCACTGGACTCCATGACCACACCTATAGGCCTCCCTTCCTTGCCACCCCCACCCCCATTCTCAATAAGACCTTCTCCGTCCTGCCAGACTGTCTGTTCTCCGTCCCCATCCGCTGTGACATTCAGATGAGCCCTAGATTCTAACTGCTCCTGGATATGCAAGGCAGAAAAGGAAACCACAGAGCATCACTAATACTTTTCTCTTCACTGGCCCCTCAGGCCAATCTGGAGTCACCGGGTCCTAATAGGAAGCCCAGAGCCTAAATTACATTCCATAGAATGTCTAAAAAAGACAATTCAACTCTCAGTTTTTCCACCCAAAAGTAGAATGTCAGAAATCACCATCTTCTTTGTTTCTCTTTTTCTCTTCTGGAAATGCCACTTTGTGCCTGTCGTGTATTCCTCTGAACACACACATCCTGACTCCCACCAGAGATTGCTCTCTATTTCCCCAGAGCTGAAAAGTAACAGTGCATTTGCTGATGAACTGAAATAACAGAGTAAGGCAAGATAATCAGGAAGTGTTGCCCACTTGCCCAGCATTCACAGCAGTCTACTGGGCATCTGTCTGTCCTTGGCTGTGCTTGCTCCCTTTTCCACCACTCACCCGCTGTGAGTTCTTACTGCAGACGCTGCTCTCCATCTTCAGTTTCCTCTTCTGAAAAGTGAAGAAGTGAACATGATGATTTCTAAGATCAAATTCCATTCTGAAACTTTCCCATTCAATGACTCAAAAGGCCTCTGAAATGTCATGTAAATAACATATGTTGCTATAAATATAAGGTATGAAAAGGAATGTATTTGCCACACCCAGTCAAAAGTAAAACAATCGCTCCACTTGGAGAAAACACTGATCATGATGTGGAAGAATGTGATAATGTGCAGCTCTGATACCATCAAGATCAAGACACCTTTTCCCCAACCTCTGCCTTCTCTCACCCAGCCAACCCTGGGTTCCAGGCAAACCCTGGAAATTACTGAAAGACGTTTTGCTTTCTTTCTATTCCCTGTGCATATAAGAAAGGAGTTGGTAATAGAAACTGACTGGAGTTGGTTTCTTTTCCTGGGAGCCTTCAAATTCTCTTATAGTATCTGGAAGGGGTGGGGAGAAAGGAGAGGGAGTTGAATCCTAAGAACATACAGACAAAATTTAGCAACGTGGAACCTCCCACCCTAGAACCTTTACAATGTGTTCTTTGAAGACCTACACCAGTAATGAGGCATTTAGTGCAGGGATTTCAGCATATCTTGTGAACCTCCCATTCAATCAGTATAAACTGGTCAAGAAAAAAATAATTCTAGGGTGCTAGCAACAAGACTCACAATGAAAGTTGTGTGTAGTACTATGGGGGGTGGAGAAAAAGGGAAGAGAAACCCAGTACAAGAAGCTGCATTCAGGGAACACGTTATTTACAAGAAAGCTTGAAAAATGGCTCTTGCCCATCACATGAATAAAATTTGAATAGACATGAAAACTTCAACAAGCAGCTTGGGACCTTCCTGCACTTCTCATGGTCTCTCCCTGACTCACCACCTCAATCCCCACCAGTGATTGACAGCAGAGGATTGGCACTGTGAAACTTTCTTTGCTTTTTTAGGTTCCTTTGCCTCCTTTCTTCCCAAAAAGGGGGAAAAATAGGCAGAGGGCAGTGGTAGGGGATGACTGTCCTTTCCAATGCAAGCCTCAGATAGAAAGCTTTCTCAGTGGGGAATGGGGAATTGAAGTGTCGGTCAAGAGCACTTTGGAAATGTTTGCCTTGGACTCCCGGGGGGGGCTCACTGATCCCAGCACCTCATTCCACTCATGTGCCTTGGCCAGCCCCCCAGGCCTTACCTTGCTTCCTCCCCTGCTGCCTTCCAACCCTCTATTTCAACAGGAGGAGAAAGAAGCTGGGCTGGAGGAGGAAGAAAGGGGAGAGTCAGACACATCACCATGGGCTGGGCTGGGCTGCAAGGGTGTGACATGAGGTCTTGGACAGAGGCTTTCATAGAGTACTGTGAAAGGGGTACTAGCTGGACTTCCACCACTCCTGGAGAATGCACTAATATTATTGCTGCCTGTAATTAAAATACAGGCCTGATATAAAGAGAATATTTCATTTAAAACTTGATAGAGATGCATTAAGGATTCCTATACATGAATGAATTCATAATAGCCAAATGACATATTTATGCCATGTACTTAGTTATGCCTTAGCTAACCCCATGATTCTAATTTATTTGCTGGTAAAACACCATCCCTGCTGATGTGCTCTGCTGAGTAGACTTCTGTCAAATACCTATTCAATAAACAAACAGCATGACATATAAATAACAAAGCTCATTGTGGAGAATAGCAATGGATTTCATCTTCCTGGTGACAAACCCTGAGTTGCTGGTGCCTGGCCCCCAAGCTGCTCTGTGGGAGCATCTTGTAGAGAGCTACCAGGACTTCCCCTCCTCCCTCCAACCCCTTAGTAACCTAATCTAACCTTTACGACTTCTTTCAGGTTCAGGGATTCCAAGTACATGCTCACCAATACCACTGCTAAACTTATGCTACCACCCTGCAAGACTTCCATATTCCTCTGACCCCGTGCACCTTTGGCAGGCAGGTTAACAGTTACAAACATCTATGAGCAGAGCTAGTAATCACAACTACCAGTCACTAAGCCCTTACCATGGGTCAGGAGCTTAAATTACATCATTTCTATGTCTTGGGATAATGCTGCATATACCAGTGGTTCCATTTTGTTGATTTAAAAATTGGGCACTGAAAAGCTAAGCACTTGCCTAAAGTTATGCAGCAAGGTGGTGGCAGAGGCAGAACTTGGAACCTAGGTCTGTCCACCTGCAAAGCACATGCCCTTTAGAGTACATTATGCTGCCTCTATCAGCAGAGCTCCATGTGGAATAATAATAATAGTAACTGATGGAGGCCTTCCCATGCTCCGGGTAACTTTTAGGTGCTTTGTATGTAATTACTCATTGAATTCATGAGGCAAGGATGGCTGTTGTCCCCATTTTCCAGGTGAGAAAACAGGCAGAGAGATTAAGTAGTTTTCCTTACCCAGAGTCACACAGGTAAGGCCAGGATTTGAGCCCCTACAGTCTGCCCCAGAGCCCACACTTTGGACCAGTATTTTGTTTACCCTGAAGACTGCTAATCAAACCATGAATGGGCATCTCCAAAGAATCTGTGGCTTTTTTCTAGAATAGATAATTGGGCCCCAGAAGGATGGAAAGAGCAAAGAGAAGGCCACATGGGAAAGACATGTGGGAAAGCATGTCCTAGATATGTGGAAGGAATAATCCTGGAGCCTTGAAGTTTCTTCTCTTCACCTACCAGCTCTTCACATAACCTCTTGTTTCTCACCTTTTCTTTTTCCTACCACCAGAAGCTGGGTCAGACTTCACAGGTTAAGGGCACAGTCCTCCACAAGACTGTCCTTATATCAGACACCAGTTGCAAGTTCAGGAGTCTCCAGGCCAACCTCTCTTCCGACCAGTTGCCTGCAAATTTGGAGGTTTCCACACGCCTCCACCTGGTTTGTAATTTGCTAGAATGACTCACAGAACTCAGGAAAGCACTTCACTTATGATTACAGTTTTATTATTGCAAAGATACAAATCAGAACCAGCCAAAGGGAAAGACATATAATGTGAGGTCTGGGAGGATCCCAAACACAAAGCTCCCATTGTCCTCAGGGACGTGTCAAACTCCTAGTACATCAGTGTGTGGCAATGTGCACACACAAAAATATTGCCAACCAGGGAAGCTCACCCAAGCAGAATTTTTGTTGGGGTTTCATTACATAGGCATGACTGATTGAATCATAGCCATGTGACTGAACTTGATCTCCAGACCTTTCCTCTTCCCAGAGGTTGGGCTGATATCACTGACTCGAAGTCCCAACCTTCTAATCACAAGCTTGGTCCTTCTGGCATGGTTAGCCCACAACCTGAGTCATCTCATTAGCATAAATTGTAAGTGTGATCCAGGGGGCTCTCCAAGAAAAACAAAAACACCCCTATCGCTTGGGAAATTCCAAGAGTTTAGAGACTGCCTCCCAGTAATCAGAGACAGAGGCCAGCCATATTCTTTATTACACACCTATAATGTAGATTTTAGGGCAACAGACACCTCTCTACAAATCATGTGACCACATGCTGATAACAGAGCAAAGATGAGAAGCCAGCATTGATTCAATCTGGTGACTACTAAAGGGTCAATCTAATTTTTTAGGCCATCTCACCTAAATTAGAGAGATCATAGCACTCCAGTTTCTCAGATATTAACTATCAGACACCTAGGAAAATGATTCTAATGTGCTTTGATCAAGTTATTTATGGTGTGCACACTTTGCTGAGGTGTGAGCTCCTAAGAGACCCTGAGAAATTCTAACCATTAACCTTTGCCAGTGGTATCTTCCCAACTTCTCTGGGGAGGAAATCAGAGAACGAAGGATCTGAAAGGAAGATCTGAGTCAGGTAATCCAACACCTTCATTTTATACATTGGAGAAATCAAGAACAAATGGCTTAGGGAAACCAGCTGGCAAACAAGCCAATATTCCTTGGAGAATGAACATACTAAGAAAGTAGGACAAGTTAGGCCTCCTCTTTGAGCCTCAGTTTCCTAATCTTTAAAGTGAGGGCATTGACTGGGGACTCAATAAATACAGGAATCCCTATGCAAAGCAGACAGGTAACATAAGTGATTTAAGCAGGCAGTTTTGAAATAACAGCGAATCATGGGGTTGGAGAGAAATAGAAAATATATACCCCAGTGAAAGGCCTTCACATTTGAATTTAAGAAATCAATTAAAATCCCTGGCATGGGGTTTGTCATCGCTGGCCTAGATGACCTGCCAGGTCCCTCCTAGCTCTCTGATTCTGTTATTCTATGTTTTCCTTACCACATTGTTTATCAGATTGGTTTCCTCTATGACAGTCAGTTACGCTGAGGAAATCAAGGGAGTGAGGTGAGTTTCTAGGGAAAAAGAAGGAAAAGTTTTAAACTGGGGGACAGGCAGTTTTGGCTAGGCAGCTGCAGGAATGTGAGGTGCCAAACAATTAGGGGGACACAGAGTGGAAGATGCTGTCTCCAAATTTTATAGTTTTGCCCTAGGTCACACTTAATTGAATAACCTACACAAAATAAGTCTGCTGCTGAGGTCTTCATATTCACAAGGAAGAAAAAAGCCCCTGGAATTGTGCAGTACACAGTCTACAAAATGGTAGGCAGCAGCCCTGAGTGGTCTGGCCCTTAAAAAAAAAAAAAGGTTCTGGAGACCTCCAGACCCCAGAAGAAATGCTCGGCTGCTCCCAGGCCTAATGCAACCATTAACCCAATTCTCCTGCTTCCTGAACCACCAAATTTTCTTTCTGCTAAACCTTTCTGCCCCAACGGCTTTTCCACATGTGGCCTATTTAAGCAAGAAAAGGTTCAAGAGAAAGAGGGCTCACTGCACACCTCACACAAACACACATACGCACCCTCCCAAGTAAACTTAACATTGAGGATAAAGATTACGTTCCTCCCAAGGATTTCTTTTTCTTTATTCCTGAGGTACCTGGCTCACAGTATACTAAGAAGGGGGGCATAAGGTAGGGGCTGGCTTCTCCTTGAACCATCCTCAGGCCTGATTTGCATAAGTTCCAGTCTCTTGGCTGAGCTTCTGTCCCTTCTCCAAGATCTGCCACCATCCCTGGAACATTTCGTCCTCAGCAGCCTGATCCCAGGCCCAAAAGCGCTGATTGTTACTCCTGAGAGTGGGAGCTGGGAGAAGAGCAATCTTGCAAGGAGTCCCACCTTCCTCCCCGTGAGAGAGAGCATGGCTTGGCTGCCAACACTCCTAACGTTATTGCACGCAGGAGGCCCCCAGACAGATCCAGCAGAAGTGAATTAATAATTGCTGGCAACGGAGCTCCTGCAACATCCAGCTCCTCCCCCTTGGGGACTGTTTGCCCTTCTTCAGAGAGTCCTCCACCACTGCTTTGCAAACTTAACTTCTGTGTGAACAAAAAGCTTGGAAGTACATGTATTCTTAAGAGTCCCCTCGTTTACAGAAAAGCTCAGGGCTGGGAGCCAGGACACTGGCATTCTTGGCTGGCTCAGCCACCACCTGGGAGTTTAACCTTGAGTGGGTCAGAATCTCTGTGCATCTTCTTTCCTTATCTGTGAAGTTTTGGGTCTAACAATCTAACCCATGATCCATGACCCTTCCCCATCTCCAGATTCTATTACTGTCACTTAAATTAAAGCCATTCTCCTGCACCTGAAATCAGGTGGCTGGGTCATCATGCCTCTGGGGGCAAGTGAACCAATGAACCAACAGCCCATCTCAGCTCTTCCCTTCCCCTCCTCCTAATCTGTTTCAATCCAGGAGCCTCAGTCTCTACACCCCATCTGGTCACTTCTCTTTGAGGGGCTCACGCCAAGCCCCTGCTCCCTCTAGGGCCTTAGACAAGAAAAGATTATAGTGCCCACTGATATAGTTCCATAAATAATCCAAAATAAATTTGCATTTTGGAAAGTAGCCATAACATATGCTGAAATTCTACATTTCTCTCAAGACTTTCTGATCGTGTTTGCAAAATTTCACCAAGGTTGAATGTCTCTTGATCCATCTCACTGAGTCTTCCTGTCGTGTGGGGTCCTGTAACCTCATGTCAATGTGTGCCTGAGCAGCCCTTCTTGTTGGTCCCTTAGCACAGCTGCTTGGACAGAGTCTGGACACCTGGCCAGGCTGAGCCAATCAGAATCTTGAGAAAGAAAAAGTTTGAATTAAGAAACAAAAAAGCTATAGCTGGACAGAGCTGGGCACTGTAGCCATTAGGTTGGGATCAGAGTCCTTGCTGTGTTAAGGACAGCCAAGGGTGAGCCAAGTTACAAAGGCTTGCAGGGGGAGCCAGTCTAGAGAGGAGGGAGCAGATGTGCAGACAACAGACCACGTGGCTCCAAAGAGAGAAGCCATCAGTGCTCATATCTCACAGTTCCTGGGAGATGCAGCTACAGCCCCTGCAATTGAAGGCTGTGGGAGTCCCATGAATGTTGACAATTAATCCTCCTTTCCCGAACCTTGTCACCCAAAGTGTGGCCTATGGAACAGAAACATGGGAACCACCTGGGAACTTTTTAGAAATGCAAACCCTCTTGCCCTACCCCAGAGCTACTGTATCTGAATCTGCACCTTAAAGAGATCTCAGGGTGATTTCTGTGCACATAAGGGCTGCTTTGGAGGGAGTTTCTCCTTCTCTTAAGATACCCTGATCTCAGCACCCCCCACTCCTGCCAGGTGAAGGGCCCTGAGTGGGGTCCCTGCTGTCCAGCATGCTCACTGCAGCCTCTCAGCCTTGTCACCTCCTCAGCCACCCAATCCAGCACCTGGGCTCTGACACCTGACGAATCCAGCAAGGAGTAAATTAATCATCACTGGCAACCATCTCTGCCTTTTGGGAGGATGGTCTACCTTTTCCTTGCTGTTTGTTTGCTTGGGTCCTGGTGCTGGCTGCAGCCTACAGCCCAGCACCACTGTGCTCCACCCTGCAGGGGACTCTCCATTACTCCTCAGGCTGTAGGTACACCTCTCAACCTAGATTCTGCCCCCAGGCAGCTTCCGCAGCCCCTGTGGCAGTGTCCCCCTCGTCAAACCACAGAAGCCTTGGAGCTTAGCTGGTGGATGACTGCCCTTGTAATAGATGCCAGACCCAAGATCTAAGCAGGTATAGTCCTCAAGGTCCCTGACTGACACCCAAAATGAAGGACTCTAGGCTCCAACTTCTCTGCCTGTGTTAGAAGTTCCAAGATTGAGTGTGTAGGACACTGGACAAATGTGAAACCTCCTCTGGGCAAGGACAGAAGAACACCATGCCACACAACCAGGCAAACAGCTCCTCCAGGCAAGCACTCTCAGAGTGCCGGGAGGAAGTCCAGCCTGCTCAACGGTGGGGCTTCATGCTGTCTGGGCGTCTCAGAAGGCTCAGAGCAAGAGGAACACCCCAAATCCTGATGTTCCACCTGGGTCTTCTGCCTTACACTAGCCCATATACATATGTATTCAAACGTTGGCAGGAGTCTTTCCTAAAACCACATCATCATAATCACTTGCATCTCTTATTGCTTTTAGAGTCTACAAAGCTTTCTGTATCTAATCTTTTTGAAGCTTCACAAGAGTGCCAAGTCTCTCTAAAGGTGAGTTGCATGGGCATAAATCATGCCCCAAATGAGAAACCAGGGCTCAGAGAGGTTAAGTGGTTTACCCCAGATCACACCAGTAGTGCTAGAGCTGGTGCTCAGATGGAGGTTTTCTCACCCCAGTCTAGTGCTCCAGGCAGCCAAATTTGCTGGAAGGGTTGTCTTTTCTTGTGCTAACTCCTATTTTTCACTTCTCAATCCCTTCTCAACACACTCCGGACATCTTCTCTCATCTTGCCACAAAAAACAGACCTCAACGACTTCCATTGTGCATTGACTTGTGTTTCCTAAAAAAATGTGTCCAACTCCTAACCCTAAGTACCTGTCAATGTGACCTTATTTGGAAATAGGTTATTTGCAGATGTTATCAAGTTAATGTGAGGTCATACTGGGTTCAAGTGGGCCCTATCTAATGTGACTGACAAAACAGACCTCAACGACTTCCATTGTGCATTGACTTGTGTTTCCTAAAAAAATGTGTCCAAGTCCTAACCCTAAGTACCTGTCAATGTGACCTTATTTGGAAATAGGTTATTTGCAGATGTTATCAAGTTAATGTGAGGTCATACTGGGTTCAGGTGGGCCCTATCTAATGTGACTGATGTCCTTATAAGAGGGAAATTTGGACACAGACACCCAGGCACACAGGGGAGAAGCCCATGTGAAGATGGAATCAGAGAATGCAGTGATGGAATCAGAGAATGCAGTGATGCATCCACAAGCTAAGGAATGCCAAGGATCACTGGCAACCACCAGAAGCTGAAAGAGACAAGAAAGGATCCTCCCCTGGAGGCTTCGAAGAGAGCACAGCCCTGCCAACACCTTGATTTTGGACTTCTAGCCTCCAGACTGTGACAGAATAAATTTCTGCTCTTTTATGCCACCCTATTTGTGGTAATTTGTTATGACAGCCCTGGGAAATGAATAGAATCTCCATGTTGCTGAACACCATAAACAATTTCCATTCCTCAAATTATTTGACATCTCAGGAGTACACAGCACTGGTAACCCTTACACCTCCCCCATACACATTCTCTCCTGAAAACTGTGCCCTCACATTCTCCTGGTTTTTACCCTCTGCCCACTTCCTTCTCCGTTGCCTTTGTAGGCTTACCTTCCTCTATTGGGGTTCACTACGACTGGGTCCATCCTGGGTCTTCTTGGTTTCCTACTCTCTACTCTCTCCCTAAGCAATCTCACCCAGGCCACCACTTCATTCACTACCTATTCATCAGTGACTCCCAGATAAGAGTCCAGCTCTCTTCTTTGAGCACCAGAAGTTCATGTGCAACTGCCTATTTGGCTTTCCCAAAAGCTCATCAAACTTAGTATGCCAAAAGCAGAACTCTTCCCCATCCATCCGGTTGGGTTTGACAGAAACCTTGACATCTTCTTCTCCCTCACCTTCCATCCAATCCCTTTCCAGGTCTTGATTTAATTAAAAACTCTTCCCTTTCAAATCAGTCCATTTCCTTCCATCACCACAGCCCCCACATTGGCACAGCTCTTGGCACCTCTCACCTGGACATAGTGACAGCTGTCTCCTTTGCTTTCTCCATCTCCTCTTTTGCTCCTCTCTAGCTGTTTTCCACCCAGCAGCCACAGCAAACTTGAAGCACAAATCTCATTATATCTCTGCCCTGCTTAAAATCTTCAATAGTTTCCATAGTTCTGAAGATGAAGACCAAAATCCCTAAAAGGAACTCTAAGATGCTGAAGAGCACTGCCCCTCACCAGTTTGGAGAAGTTACTTAGCTTCTCTGTGTGTTGATTTCCTCTTCTGTAAAATGGAAATAAAAAGAGTAAAAATCTTATAAGTTCATGAGAAAGCAAAACCAAATTAATACATATGAAGGAGTTAGTACAGTACCTGAAACATAGCAAACCTTCAGTAAAAACAGTATTTAATAGTATTATAGATAATATTATCACAGTCATTATCAATATTTCTAACCTTACACTGCAAAATGTTCCCTCCTTCCTCTCCTCACCCAGACACACTAACGCTATTTCCTGTCCTTGACCATGCTATATCCCTACCTGCCACCAGGCCTTAGCACATACTTAGCACATACCTGTCATACTTTATACCTCTTTGCCAAGTTAACTTGCAGATTTTCCCACTCAACTTGCAGATTTCAGCTAAAGTGTCACCTCTTCAGAGAAGCCTTCCCTGACCTTCTAGACTGAAATTAGACTCCTAGTCATTACAACATGATCTCTTTGTTGCATTTACCACTGTTGTAATTATACTTGTATTTGAGTGCTCATTTTATTAACTATGCCTCTTTGACCAAGCTGATAGCTTTGTGAGCACGGGGGTCATGTCTGGTTTTCCTGCCGTATATCCCCAATACCTAGCACAGCGACCCTTGTCAAACCTCAAAGAATATTTGCTGAACATATAAATGAACACTCTATCCATCCAGCTCACTATATCCAGTAAATAGCCCCTTCTCTAAGTGCCCCTCAGGTACATGGTGCTGAAATTGCCACTAGGATGCTAACATAAATTAAAATGGAGACCAGATCTGAAGAATCCCTGAGCAGACAAAGCCAGTTAGACCTCCTAAGCAACGTTAAGTTTTGCTTGATTTACAAACATAAGTGAATTTTAACTCAAGCTCTTTCTTGTAAATCCCTGTATTAATGAAAAATAGAACTTAAGCTCAACCAAGCAGAAGTAGCCAACAAACTTATAATTATGTAACTAGGGACTTTGCAACAAGATACACCAAATAAGGCAGCTGTGTAATTGTAACCATTCAAATGTGTTCTTTGCTTTACTTCTGTGTCTGTCCTATGAAAGTCATCCCTTGCATTCCCTCAGTGCAGTTCCCTGAACCACTTCTGGTTTGGAGCTGCCCAATTCATGAAGTATTGTTTACTCAAATAAACTCTTTAAAGTTTTAGTGTGCCTCAGTTTACTTTTTAACAAGGATGAACAAGAAGAAATACTAAGGTAAAGTCTTCATGAGCAACTGTTTTGTTCCAAGCTAAAGGGAGGTAAGTGTTCTCTGTTCTGTTGCTTCTCTCTGAGCAA